>NC_054706.1:38997226-39159726 GCF_016097555.1 Gigantopelta aegis
ACTGTGGGGGATCTAGCTCACTCGTTAGAACAGCCACCAGAGAGGACAACACTGTGGGGGATCTAGCTCACTCGTTAGAACAGTCACCAGAGAGGACAGCACTGTGGGGGATCTAGCTCACTCGTTAGAACAGCCACCAGAGATGACAGCACTGTGGGGGATCTAGCTCACTCGTTAGAACAGCCACCAGAGATGACAGCACTGTGGGGGATCTAGCTCACTCGTTAGAACAGCCACCAGAGATGACAGCACTGTGGGGGATCTAGCTCACTCGTTAGAACAGCCACCAGAGATGACAGCACTGTGGGGGATCTAGCTCACTCGTTAGAACAGCCACCAGAGATGACTAGCACTGTTAGGCCACCAGAGGATGTGGGGGATCTAGCTCACTCGTTAGAACAGCCACCAGAGATGACAGCACTGTGGGGGATCTAGCTCACTCGTTAGAACAGCCACCAGAGATGACAGCACTGTGGGGGATCTAGCTCACTCGTTAGAACAGCCACCAGAGATGACAGCACTGTGGGGGATCTAGCTCACTCGTTAGAACAGCCACCAGAGAGGACAGCACTGTGGGGGATCTAGCTCACTCGTTAGAACAGCCACCAGAGATGACAGCACTGTGGGGGATCGTTAGAACAGCCACCAGAGATGACAGCACTGTGGGGGATCTAGCTCACTCGTTAGAACAGCCACCAGAGATGACAGCACTGTGGGGGATCTAGCTCACTCGTTAGAACAGCCACCAGAGATGACAGCACTGTGGGGGATCTAGCTCACTCGTTAGAACAGCCACCAGAGAGGACAGCACTGTGGGGGATCTAGCTCACTCGTTAGAACAGCCACCAGAGATGACAGCACTGTGGGGGATCTAGCTCACTCGTTAGAACAGCCACCAGAGATGACAGCACTGTGGGGGATCTAGCTCACTCGTTAGAACAGCCACCAGAGATGACAGCACTGTGGGGGATCTAGCTCACTCGTTAGAACAGCCACCAGAGATGACAGCACTGTGGGGGATCTAGCTCACTCGTTAGAACAGCCACCAGAGATGACAGCACTGTGGGGGATCTAGCTCACTCGTTAGAACAGCCACCAGAGATGACAGCACTGTGGGGGATCTAGCTCACTCGTTAGAACAGCCACCAGAGATGACAGCACTGTGGGGGATCTAGCTCACTCGTTAGAACAGCCACCAGAGATGACAGCACTGTGGGGGATCTAGCTCACTCGTTAGAACAGCCACCAGAGATGACAGCACTGTGGGGGATCTAGCTCACTCGTTAGAACAGCCACCAGAGAGGACAGCACTGTGGGGGATCTAGCTCACTCGTTAGAACAGCCACCAGAGATGACAGCACTGTGGGGGATCTAGCTCACTCGTTAGAACAGCCACCAGAGATGACAGCACTGTGGGGGATCTAGCTCACTCGTTAGAACAGCCACCAGAGATGACAGCACTGTGGGGGATCTAGCTCACTCGTTAGAACAGCCACCAGAGAGGACAGCACTGTGGGGGATCTAGCTCACTCGTTAGAACAGCCACCAGAGATGACAGCACTGTGGGGGATCTAGCTCACTCGTTAGAACAGCCACCAGAGATGACAGCACTGTGGGGGAGATGACAGCACTGTGGGGGATCTAGCTCACTCGTTAGAACAGCCACCAGAGATGACAGCACTGTGGGGGATCTAGCTCACTCGTTAGAACAGCCACCAGAGATGACAGCACTGTGGGGGATCTAGCTCACTCGTTAGAACAGCCACCAGAGATGACAGCACTGTGGGGGATCTAGCTCACTCGTTAGAACAGCCACCAGAGATGACAGCACTGTGGGGGATCTAGCTCACTCGTTAGAACAGCCACCAGAGAGGACAGCACTGTGGGGGATCTAGCTCACTCGTTAGAACAGCCACCAGAGATGACAGCACTGTGGGGGATCTAGCTCACTCGTTAGAACAGCCACCAGAGATGACAGCACTGTGGGGGATCTAGCTCACTCGTTAGAACAGCCACCAGAGACTGACAGCACTGTGGGGGATCTAGCTCACTCGTTAGAACAGCCACCAGAGATGACAGCACTGTGGGGGATCTAGCTCACTCGTTAGAACAGCCACCAGAGATGACAGCACTGTGGGGGATCTAGCTCACTCGTTAGAACAGCCACCAGAGATGACAGCACTGTGGGGGATCTAGCTCACTCGTTAGAACAGCCACCAGAGATGACAGCACTGTGGGGGATCTAGCTCACTCGTTAGAACAGCCACCAGAGATGACAGCACTGTGGGGGATCTAGCTCACTCGTTAGAACAGCCACCAGAGAGGACAGCACTGTGGGGGATCTAGCTCACTCGTTAGAACAGCCACCAGAGATGACAGCACTGTGGGGGATCTAGCTCACTCGTTAGAACAGCCACCAGAGATGACAGCACTGTGGGGGATCTAGCTCACTCGTTAGAACAGCCACCAGAGATGACAGCACTGTGGGGGATCTAGCTCACTCGTTAGAACAGCCACCAGAGAGACAGCACTGTGGGGGATCTAGCACTCGTTAGGGGAGATCTATCTAGCTCACTCGTTAGAACAGCCACCAGAGATGACAGCACTGTGGGGGATCTAGCTCACTCGTTAGAACAGCCACCAGAGATGACAGCACTGTGGGGGATCTAGCTCACTCGTTAGAACAGCCACCAGAGATGACAGCACTGTGGGGGATCTAGCTCACTCGTTAGAACAGCCACCAGAGACAGCACTGACAGCTCACTCGTGGGGATCTAGCTCACTCGTTAGAACAGCCACCAGAGATGACAGCACTGTGGGGGATCTAGCTCACTCGTTAGAACAGCCACCAGAGATGACAGCACTGTGGGGGATCTAGCTCACTCGTTAGAACAGCCACCAGAGATGACAGCACTGTGGGGGATCTAGCTCACTCGTTAGAACAGCCACCAGATAGACAGCACTGTGGGGGAGCACTGTGGGGGATCTAGCTCACTCGTTAGAACAGCCACCAGAGAGGACAGCACTGTGGGGGATCTAGCTCACTCGTTAGAACAGCCACCAGAGATGACAGCACTGTGGGGGATCTAGCTCACTCGTTAGAACAGCCACCAGAGATGACAGCACTGTGGGGGATCTAGCTCACTCGTTAGAACAGCCACCAGAGATGACAGCACTGTGGGGGATCTAGCTCACTCGTTAGAACAGCCACCAGAGATGACAGCACTGTGGGGGATCTAGCTCACTCGTTAGAACAGCCACCAGAGATGACAGCACTGTGGGGGATCTAGCTCACTCGTTAGAACAGCCACCAGAGATGACAGCACTGTGGGGGATCTAGCTCACTCGTTAGAACAGCCACCAGAGGGGATCTAGCTCACTCGTTAGAACAGCCACCAGAGATGACAGCACTGTGGGGGATCTAGCTCACTCGTTAGAACAGCCACCAGAGATGACAGCACTGTGGGGATCTAGATCTAGCTCACTCGTTAGAACAGCCACCAGAGATGACAGCACTGTGGGGGATCTAGCTCACTCGTTAGAACAGCCACCAGAGATGACAGCACTGTGGGGGATCTAGCTCACTCGTTAGAACAGCCACCAGAGATGACAGCACTGTGGGGGATCTAGCTCACTCGTTAGAACAGCCACCAGAGATGACAGCACTGTGGGGGATCTAGCTCACTCGTTAGAACAGCCACCAGAGATGACAGCACTGTGGGGGATCTAGCTCACTCGTTAGAACAGCCACCAGAGATGACAGCACTGTGGGGGATCTAGCTCACTCGTTAGAACAGCCACCAGAGATGACAGCACTGTGGGGGATCTAGCTCACTCGTTAGAACAGCCACCAGAGATGACAGCACTGTGGGGGATCTAGCTCACTCGTTAGAACAGCCACCAGAGATGACAGCACTGTGGGGGATCTAGCTCACTCGTTAGAACAGCCACCAGAGAGGACAGCACTGTGGGGGATCTAGCTCACTCGTTAGAACAGCCACCAGAGATGACAGCACTGTGGGGGATCTAGCTCACTCGTTAGAACAGCCACCAGCAGCACTGTGGGGGATCTAGCTCACTCGTTAGAACAGCCACCAGAGATGACAGCACTGTGGGGGATCTAGCTCACTCGTTAGAACAGCCACCAGAGAGGACAGCACTGTGGGGGATCTAGCTCACTCGTTAGAACAGCCACCAGAGATGACAGCACTGTGGGGGATCTAGCTCACTCGTTAGAACAGCCACCAGAGATGACAGCACTGTGGGGGATCTAGCTCACTCGTTAGAACAGCCACCAGAGAGGACAGCACTGTGGGGGATCTAGCTCACTCGTTAGAACAGCCACCAGAGATGACAGCACTGTGGGGGATCTAGCTCACTCGTTAGAACAGCCACCAGAGATGACAGCACTGTGGGGGATCTAGCTCACTCGTTAGAACAGCCACCAGAGAGGACAGCACTGTGGGGGATCTAGCTCACTCGTTAGAACAGCCACCAGATAGGACAGCACTGTGGGGGATCTAGCTCACTCGTTAGAACAGCCACCAGAGATGACAGCACTGTGGGGGATCTAGCTCACTCGTTAGAACAGCCACCTAGCTCACTCGTTAGAACAGCCACCAGAGATGACAGCACTGTGGGGGATCTAGCTCACTCGTTAGAACAGCCACCAGAGATGACAGCACTGTGGGGGATCTAGCTCACTCGTTAGAACAGCCACCAGAGATGACAGCACTGTGGGGGATCTAGCTCACTCGTTAGAACAGCCACCAGATAGGACAGCACTGTGGGGGATCTAGCTCACTCGTTAGAACAGCCACCAGAGATGACAGCACTGTGGGGGATCTAGCTCACTCGTTAGAACAGCCACCAGAGATGACAGCACTGTGGGGGATCTAGCTCACTCGTTAGAACAGCCACCAGAGATGACAGCACTGTGGGGGATCTAGCTCACTCGTTAGAACAGCCACCAGAGAGGACAGCACTGTGGGGGATCTAGCTCACTCGTTAGAACAGCCACCAGAGAGGACAGCACTGTGGGGGATCTAGCTCACTCGTTAGAACAGCCACCAGAGATGACAGCACTGTGGGGGATCTAGCTCACTCGTTAGAACAGCCACCAGAGGCATCACTGACAGCACACCAGTGGGGGGGGATCTAGCTCACTCGTTAGACAGCACTGTGGGGGATCTAGCTCACTCGTTAGAACAGCCACCAGAGATGACAGCACTGTGGGGGATCTAGCTCACTCGTTAGAACAGCCACCAGAGATGACAGCACTGTGGGGGATCTAGCTCACTCGTTAGAACAGCCACCAGAGATGACAGCACTGTGGGGGATCTAGCTCACTCGTTAGAACAGCCACCAGAGATGACAGCACTGTGGGGGATCTAGCTCACTCGTTAGAACAGCCACCAGAGATGACAGCACTGTGGGGGATCTAGCTCACTCGTTAGAACAGCCACCAGAGATGACAGCACTGTGGGGGATCTAGCTCACTCGTTAGAACAGCCACCAGAGATGACAGCACTGTGGGGGATCTAGCTCACTCGTTAGAACAGCCACCAGAGATGACAGCACTGTGGGGGATCTAGCTCACTCGTTAGAACAGCCACCAGAGATGACAGCACTGTGGGGGATCTAGCTCACTCGTTAGAACAGCCACCAGAGAGGACAGCACTGTGGGGGATCTAGCTCACTCGTTAGAACAGCCACCAGATAGGACAGCACTGTGGGGGATCTAGCTCACTCGTTAGAACAGCCACCAGAGAGGACAGCACTGTGGGGGATCTAGCTCACTCGTTAGAACAGCCACCAGAGATGACAGCACTGTGGGGGATCTAGCTCACTCGTTAGAACAGCCACCAGAGAGGACAGCACTGTGGGGGATCTAGCTCACTCGTTAGAACAGCCACCAGAGATGACAGCACTGTGGGGGATCTAGCTCACTCGTTAGAACAGCCACCAGAGATGACAGCACTGTGGGGGATCTAGCTCACTCGTTAGAACAGCCACCAGAGATGACAGCACTGTGGGGGATCTAGCTCACTCGTTAGAACAGCCACCAGAGAGGACAGCACTGTGGGGGATCTAGCTCACTCGTTAGAACAGCCACCAGAGATGACAGCACTGTGGGGGATCTAGCTCACTCGTTAGAACAGCCACCAGAGATGACAGCACTGTGGGGGATCTAGCTCACTCGTTAGACAGCACTGTGGGGGATCTAGCTCACTCGTTAGAACAGCCACCAGAGAGGACAGCACTGTGGGGGATCTAGCTCACTCGTTAGAACAGCCACCAGAGATGACAGCACTGTGGGGGATCTAGCTCACTCGTTAGAACAGCCACCAGAGATGACAGCACTGTGGGGGATCTAGCTCACTCGTTAGAACAGCCACCAGAGATGACAGCACTGTGGGGGATCTAGCTCACTCGTTAGAACAGCCACCAGAGATGACAGCACTGTGGGGGATCTAGCTCACTCGTTAGAACAGCCACCAGAGATGACAGCACTGTGGGGGATCTAGCTCACTCGTTAGAACAGCCACCAGAGATGACAGCACTGTGGGGGATCTAGCTCACTCGTTAGAACAGCCACCAGAGATGACAGCACTGTGGGGGATCTAGCTCACTCGTTAGAACAGCCACCAGAGATGACAGCACTGTGGGGGATCTAGCTCACTCGTTAGAACAGCCACCAGAGAGGACAGCACTGTGGGGGATCTAGCTCACTCGTTAGAACAGCCACCAGAGATGACAGCACTGTGGGGGATCTAGCTCACTCGTTAGAACAGCCACCAGAGAGGACAGCACTGTGGGGGATCTAGCTCACTCGTTAGAACAGCCACCAGAGAGGACAGCACTGTGGGGGATCTAGCTCACTCGTTAGAACAGCCACCAGAGATGACAGCACTGTGGGGGATCTAGCTCACTCGTTAGAACAGCCACCAGAGATGACAGCACTGTGGGGGATCTAGCTCACTCGTTAGAACAGCCACCAGAGATGACAGCACTGTGGGGGATCTAGCTCACTCGTTAGAACAGCCACCAGAGAGGACAGCACTGTGGGGGATCTAGCTCACTCGTTAGAACAGCCACCAGAGAGGACAGCACTGTGGGGGATCTAGCTCACTCGTTAGAACAGCCACCAGAGAGGACAGCACTGTGGGGGATCTAGCTCACTCGTTAGAACAGCCACCAGAGAGGACAGCACTGTGGGGGATCTAGCTCAGAACAGCCACCAGAGATCAGACAGACAGCACTGTGGGGGATCTAGCTCACTCGTTAGAACAGCCACCAGAGATGACAGCACTGTGGGGGATCTAGCTCACTCGTTAGAACAGCCACCAGAGATGACAGCACTGTGGGGGATCTAGCTCACTCGTTAGAACAGCCACCAGAGATGACAGCACTGTGGGGGATCTAGCTCACTCGTTAGAACAGCCACCAGAGATGACAGCACTGTGGGGGATCTAGCTCACTCGTTAGAACAGCCACCAGAGATGACAGCACTGTGGGGGATCTAGCTCACTCGTTAGAACAGCCACCAGAGATGACAGCACTGTGGGGGATCTAGCTCACTCGTTAGAACAGCCACCAGAGATGACAGCACTGTGGGGGATCTAGCTCACTCGTTAGAACAGCCACCAGAGATGACAGCACTGTGGGGGATCTAGCTCACTCGTTAGAACAGCCACCAGAGATGACAGCACTGTGGGGGATCTAGCTCACTCGTTAGAACAGCCACCAGAGATGACAGCACTGTGGGGGATCTAGCTCACTCGTTAGAACAGCCACCAGAGATGACAGCACTGTGGGGGATCTAGCTCACTCGTTAGAACAGCCACCAGAGATGACAGCACTGTGGGGGATCTAGCTCACTCGTTAGAACAGCCACCAGAGATGACAGCACTGTGGGGGATCTAGCTCACTCGTTAGAACAGCCACCAGATAGGACAGCACTGTGGGGGATCTAGCTCACTCGTTAGAACAGCCACCAGAGAGGACAGCACTGTGGGGGATCTAGCTCACTCGTTAGAACAGCCACCAGAGAGGACAGCACTGTGGGGGATCTAGCTCACTCGTTAGAACAGCCACCAGAGAGGACAGCACTGTGGGGGATCTAGCTCACTCGTTAGAACAGCCACCAGAGATGACAGCACTGTGGGGGATCTAGCTCACTCGTTAGAACAGCCACCAGAGATGACAGCACTGTGGGGGATCTAGCTCACTCGTTAGAACAGCCACCAGAGATGACAGCACTGTGGGGGATCTAGCTCACTCGTTAGAACAGCCACCAGATAGGACAGCACTGTGGGGGATCTAGCTCACTCGTTAGAACAGCCACCAGATAGGACAGCACTGTGGGGGATCTAGCTCACTCGTTAGAACAGCCACCAGATAGGACAGCACTGTGGGGGATCTAGCTCACTCGTTAGAACAGCCACCAGAGATGACAGCACTGTGGGGGATCTAGCTCACTCGTTAGAACAGCCACCAGAGATGACAGCACTGTGGGGGATCTAGCTCACTCGTTAGAACAGCCACCAGAGATGACAGCACTGTGGGGGATCTAGCTCACTCGTTAGAACAGCCACCAGAGATGACAGCACTGTGGGGGATCTAGCTCACTCGTTAGAACAGCCACCAGAGATGACAGCACTGTGGGGGATCTAGCTCACTCGTTAGAACAGCCACCAGAGAGGACAGCACTGTGGGGGATCTAGCTCACTCGTTAGAACAGCCACCAGAGAGACAGCACTGTGGGGGATCTAGCTCACTCGTTAGAACAGCCACCAGAGGGATCTAGCTCACTCGACAGCACTGTGGGGGATCTAGCTCACTCTTGATAAGCCAGTCGTGGTGCACTGGCTGAAACGAGAAATAGGCTAATTGGCCCACCGACGGGGATCGATCCCAGACCGACTGCACATCGAGCGAACGCTTTACGACTGAGCTATGTCCCGCCCCATGGGTTTTTTAGGATCGATCTCCGTTGGTGGACACATTGGACTATTTGTTACTCTATCCAGTGCACACCCACTGGTATACCAAAGAATGTGGTATATGCTATCCTGTCTGTGGGATGTTACATATAAAAGATCACTTGCTACTAATAGAAAAATGTAGCGGGTGTCCTCTCTAAGACTATACGTAACAAAAAATAGAAATGTTTGACATCCAATAGCCGATGATTAATAAATTAATGTGCTCTAGTGGTGTTGTTAAACAAAACAAACTTTAACTTTTTATTTCTATCCATCTAACAAGAACATTATTTCACTTAGACTGCCATGAAACAAGCAGAGAAAAGTTCTGTGTCAGGATATCAAATTGCATATTCTTTGCATCAGGGAACTGGCTTCAATATTGTGGCCAACAGTGGTGAACTTGTCATAACACTCCCTGGACATCTTAATCGGTTTCGTGGGTTTCCGACAAGTGTCTTTAAGTCTTTGCCAGGTAGTTTTATGAACCTCAAGACATTGTTCTTTGCCTTTTATGGTACATTTTTAGTAAATTAGTAAATTTTATCATTAGTTGTACCAAAGTAAATGTTTTGCTTGGTCGGTCTACGCAATATATTTGCACGGGTTATGAGCACAATGCGAGTACACTGTTTAAAATCACCTTCGACACCCACATTGGCGTAGCCATGATTATATATTGGGGGTACCTACAATGTTTAGGTCATGTTTATATATATACCGACAGGAAAATACCGGACTCTGTGATGTAGTGGTGAAACAATCAGACTCCAGACTGGTAGGTACTGGATTCGCATCCCGGTACCGGCTCACACTCGGAGAGAGTTTAACACCTCAGTGGGTAGGTGTACAGCCACTACACGGACCTCTCTCTTACTAACCCTAACAACTAATCCACCAGATAGCTGAGGTATGTGCCCAGGATATCGTGATTGCACCTTAACTGGATATAAGCACGAAAATACGTATAAATGAAATGGGGAACAAATGAAATAAAACATGAAATATGAAGAAATAAACTGAAGCACCGAATTGGACATTTGTTCATTTTTTTCAATCAGCAACTTATATATATATATATATATATATATATATATATACATACATACATACATACATACATACACACATACACACACACACACACACACACACACACACACACATACATACATACATATATATATATATATATATATATATATATATATATATATATATATATATATATATATATATATACTGGACTGGTAACCAAAACATAGTGAGTAGATAGTGAGTAGTCCGCATAACCTGCGTTGGGAACCAGTCATCAGATAGACAAATGGAAAATTATCGCATATTTCCAACAAACAGAACAATATTATCATTATGTTACTGTGAGAAATGACGTCGTGCAACTGTTATACCTTAGAAGCGAAGTGTGGCTACCCACAGCATAAACACTTATCTAATAATCGTTTAGCAGTGGTTGGGAGCAGAATAAAACCATCAATTTCATATCGTACACGACATGACACTCTACCCACTAAGTTCAATATTGCCATTATGTAACAATGAGAAATGACGTCAGACAACTGTTAGAACTTAGAAGCGAAGTTTGCCTATCTACAGCATAAACAAAGGTCGAAGAATCGTTGAGCACTGGTTGGGAAGGTAACAGAAAAAAAGTGATCGAGTTCATATGCTACACGGCATCGCGCTCTACTAACTACACTGAATATTGCCATTATGTTAGAATGACGTCACAGAATTGTTCGACAAGCAGATGCGAAGTTTCGCTCCCCACAGGATGAACACCTATCTAAGAATCGTTTTGCGCTGCTGGTTTGGAAGAGGATAATACCATCGACTTCAAATTGTACATGATATGGTGCTCTACCCATTAAGCTCAATATTGCCATTATGTAACAATGAGAAATGACGTCACACAATAGTTAGACCTTTAAAGCGAAATTTAGCTAGACACAGGACATACCAAGGTATAAATATCGTCGGACACTGGTTGGAACGAGAATAAAAGCAATGACTGCATATCCTGCATGACATGGCGCGCTATCCACTAAGTTTAATATTATCATAATGTTACTGTGAGAAATGACGCCATGCAACTGTTATACCTTAAAAGTGATGAGTGGCTACCCACAGCATAAACACTTATCTAATAATCGTTTAGCAGTGGTTGGGAGTAGAATAAAACCATCAATTTCATATCGTACACGACATGACACTCTACACACTAAGTTCAATAATTGGCATTACGTAACAATGAGAAATGACGTCAGACAACTGTTAGAACTTAGATGCGAAGTTTTCCTATCTACAGCATAAACAAAGGTCTAAGAATCGTTGAGCACTGGTTGGGAAGGTAACAGAAAAAAACCTGATCGAGTTCATATGCTACACGGCATCGCGCTCTACTAACTACACTGAATATTGCCATTATGTGAGAATGACGTCACAGAATTGGTGAACAAGTAAATGCGAAATATCGCCCGACACAGGATGAACACCTATCTAGGAATCGTTCTGAGCTGCTGGTTTGGAAGAGGATAGTACCATCGACTTCAAATTGTACATGATATGGCGCTCTACCCATTAAGCTCAATATTGCCATTATGTAACAATGAGAAATGACGTCACACAATAGTTAGACCTTTAAAGCGAAATTTAGCTAGACACAGGACATACCATGGTATAAATATCGTCGGACACTGGTTGGAACGAGAATAAAAGCAATGACTGCATATCCTGCATGACATGGCGCGCTATCCACTAAGTTTAATATTATCATTTTACTGTGAGAAGTGACGTCATGTAACTGTTAGACCTTAGAAGCGAAGTCTGGCTACCCACAGCATAAACAAATATCAAATAATCGTTTAGCAATAGTTGAGAACAGCATACAACCATCAATTTCATAGGGTACAGGACACGACACTCTACGCATTAAGTTCAATAATTGGCATTACGTAACAATGAGAAATGACGTCAGACAACTGTTAGAACTTAGATGCGAAGTTTTCCTATCTACAGCATAAACAAAGGTCGAAGAATCGTTGAGCACTGGTTGGGAAGGTAACAGAAAAAAAAAAAAAGATCGAGTTCATATGCTACACGGCATCGCGCTCTACTAACTACACTGAATATTGCCATTATGTTAGAATGACGTCACAGAATTGTTCAACAAGTAAATGCGAAATTTCGCTCCCCACAGGATGAACACCTATCTAAGAATCGTTTTGCGCTGGATTGGAAGAGGATAAAACCACCGAATTCAAACTGTACATGACATGGTGCTCTACCCACTAAGCTCAATATTGCCATTATATAACAATGAGAAATGACGTCACACAATAGTTAGACCTTAAAAGCGAAATTTGGCTACACCAATCACATACCAAGGTATAAGTATCGGTGGGCACTGGTTGAAACGAGAATAAAAGCATAGTCTGCATATTCTACATGACATGGCGCGCTATCCACTAAGGTTAACATTACCATTATGTTACTTTGAGAAATGACGTCATGCAACTGTTAAACCATAGAAGTGAAGAGTGGCTACCCACAGCATAAACACTTATCTAATAATCGTTTAGCAGTCGTTGCGATCAGGATAAAACCAACAATTTCATATCGTACACCACATGACACTCTACCCACTAAGTTCAATATTGCCATTATGTAACAATGAGAAATGACGTCAGACAACTGTTAGAACTTAGAAGCGAAGTTTGCCTACCCACAGTATAAGCAAAGGTCTAAGAATCGTTTAGCAGTGGGTGGAAGCAGAGTAAAACTATCAATTTCATGTCGTACACGATATGTCACTCTACGCACTAAGTTCAATATGGCCATTATGTAATAATGAGAAATGACGTCAGACAACAGTTAGAACTTAGAAGCGAAGTTTGCCTATCTACAGCATAAACAAAGGTCGAAGAATCGTTGAGCACTGATTGTGAAGGTAGCAGAAAAGAAGTGATCGAGTTCATATGCTACACGGCATCTCGCTCTACTAAGTACACTGAATATTACCATTATGTTAGAATGACGTCACAGAATTGTTCGACAAGCAGATGCGAAGTTTCGCTCCCCACAGGATGAACACCTATCTAAGAATCGTTTTCCGCTGCTGGTTTGGAAGAGGATAATACCATCGACTTCAAATTGTACATGACATGGTGCTCTACCCATTAAGCTCAATATTGCCATTATGTAACAATGACAAATGACGTCACACAATAGTTAGACCTTAAAAGCGAAATTTGGCTACACACAGAATATACCAAGGTATAAGTATCGTCGGGCACTGGTTGGGACGAGAATAAAAGCATAGACTGCATATCCTACATGACATGGCGCGCTATCCACTAAGTTTAATATTATCATTATGTTACTGTGAGAAATGACGTCATGCAACTGTTAGACATTAGAAGCGAAGTGTGGCTACCCACAGCATAAACACTTATCTAATAATCGTTTAGCAGTCGTTGGGAGCAGAATAAAACCATCAATTTCATATCATACACGACATGACACTCTACCCACTAAGTTCAATATTGCCATTATGTAACAATGAGAAATGACGTCAGACAACTGTTAGAACTTAGAAGCGAAGTTTGCCTATCTACAGCATAAACAAAGGTCGAAGAATCGTTGAGCACTGGTTGGGAAGGTAACAGAAAAAAAGTGATCGAGTTCATATGCTACACGGCATCGCGCTCTACTAACTACACTGAATATTGCCATTATGTTAGAATGACGTCACAGAATTGTTCGACAAGCAGATGCGAAGTTTCGCTCCACACAGGATAAACACCTATCTAAGAATCGTTCGTTTTGCTGCTGGTTTGGAAGAGGATAAAACCATCGACTTCAAATTGTACATGATATGGTGCTCTACCCATAAGCTCAATATTGCCATTATGTAACAATGAGAAATGACGTCACACAATAGTTAGACCTTAGAAGCGAAATTTGCCTACACACAGCATATACCAAGTATAAATATCGTCGGGCACTGGTTGGAACGAGAATAAAAGCATGACTGCATATCCTGCATGACATGGCGCGCTATCCACTAAGTTTAATATTATCATTATGTTACTGTGAGAAATGACGTCATGCAACTGTTAGACAAGCAGAAGCGAAGTGTGGCTACCCACAGCATAAACACTTATCTAATAATCGTTTAGCAGTGGTTGGGAGCAGAATAAAACCATCAATTTCATATCGTACACGACATGACACTCTACGCACTAAGTTCAATATTGCCATTATGTAACAATGAGAAATGACGTCAGACAACTGTTAGAACTTAGAAGCGAAGTTTGCCTATCTACAGCATAAACAAAGGTCGAAGAATCGTTGAGCACTGGTTGGGAAGGTAACAGAAAAAAAGTGATCGAGTTCATATGCTACACGGCATCGCGCTCTACTAACTACACTGAATATTGCCATTATGTCAGAATGACGTCACGGAATTGTTCGACAAGCAGATGCGAAGTTTCGCTCCACACAGGATAAACACCTATCTAAGAATCGTTTTGCGCTGGTTTGGAAGAGGATAAAACCATCGACTTCAAATTGTACATGATATGGTGCTCTACCCATTAAGCTCAATATTGCCATTATGTAACAATGAGAAATGACGTCACACAATAGTTAGACCTTTAAAGCGAAATTTAGCTAGACACAGGACATACCAAGGTATAAATATCGTCGGACACTGGTTGGAACGAGAATAAAAGCATGGACTGCATATCCTGCATGACATGGCGCGCTATCCACTAAGTTTAATATTATCATTATGTTACTGTGAGAAATGACGTCGTGCAACTGTTATACCTTAGAAGCGAAGTGTGGCTACCCACAGCATAAACACTTATCTAATAATCGTTTAGCAGTGGTTGGGAGTAGAATAAAACCATCAATTTCATATCGTACACGACATGACACTCTACCCACTAAGTTCAATATTGCCATTATGTAACAATGAGAAATGACGTCAGACAACTGTTAGAACTTAGAAGCGAAGTTTCCCTACCTACAGCATAAACAAACGTCTAAGAATCGTTGGGCACTGGTTGGGAAGGTAACAGAAAAAAAAAGTGATCGAGTTCATATCCTACACGGCATCGCGCTCTACTAACTACACTGAATATTGCCATTATGTTAGAATGACGTCACGGAATTGTTCGACAAGCAGATGCGAAGTTTCGCTCCACACAGGATAAACACCTATCTAAGAATCGTTTTGCGCTGGTTTGGAAGAGGATAAAACCATCGACTTCAAATTGTACATGATATGGTGCTCTACCCATTAAGCTCAATATTGCCATTATGTAACAATGAGAAATGACGTCACACAATAGTTAGACCTTAAAAGCGAAATTTGGCTACACACAGCATATACCAAGGTATAAATATCGTCGGGCACTGTTTGGGACGAGAACAAAAGCATGGACTGCATATCCTGCATGACATGGCGCGCTATCCACTAAGTTTAATATTATCATTATGCTATACAGAAGTGACGTCATGCAACTGTTAGACCGTAGAAGCGAAGTCTGGCTACCCACAGCATAAACACTTATCAAATAATCGTTTAGCAATAGTTGGGAACAGCATACAACCATGAATTTCATATGGTACAGGACACGACACTCTACCCACAAAGTCCAATAATTGGTATTACGTAACAATGAGAAATGACGTCAGACAACTGTTAGAACTTAGAAGCGAAGTTTGCCTATCTACAGCATAAACAAAGGTCGAAGAATCGTTGAGCACTGGTTAGGAAGGTAACAGAAAAAAAAAAAGAAAAACATCGAGTTCATATGCTACACGGCATCGCGCTCTACTAACTACACTGAATATTGCCATTATGTGAGAATGACGTCACAGAATTGGTGAACAAGTAAATGCGAAATATCGCCCGACACAGGATGAACACCTATCTAGGAATCGTTCTGAGCTGCTGGTTTGGAAGAGGATAGTACCATCGACTTCAAATTGTACATGATATGGCGCTCTACCCATTAAGCTCAATATTGCCATTATGTAACAATGAGAAATGACGTCACACAATAGTTAGACCTTTAAAGCGAAATTTAGCTAGACACAGGACATACCATGGTATAAATATCGTCGGGCACTGGTTGGAACGAGAATAAAAGCAATGACTGCATATCCTGCATGACATGGCGCGCTATCCACTAAGTTTAATATTATCATTATGTTACTGTGAGAAATGACGTCATGCAACTGTTATACCTTAAAAGTGAAGAGTGGCTACCCACAGCATAAACACTTATCTAATAATCGTTTAGCAGTGGTTGGGAGTAGAATAAAACCATCAATTTCATATCGTACACGACATGACACTCTACCCACTAAGTTCAATATTGCCATTATGTAACAATGAGAAATGACGTCAGACAACTGTTAGAACTTAGAAACGAAGTTTCCCTACCCACAGCATAAACAAAGGTCGAAGAATCGTTGAGCACTGTTTGGGAAGGTAACAGAAAAAAAAGTGATCGAGTTCATATGCTACACGGCATCGCGCTCTACTAACTACACTGAATATTGCGATTATGTTAGAATGACGTCACATAATTGTTCGACAAGCAGATGCGAAATTTCGCTCCCCAGAGGATGAACACCTATATGAGGACTATATAAGAATCGTTTTGCGCTGGATTGGAAGAGGATAAAACCACCGAATTCAAACTGTACATGACATGGTGCTCTACCCACTAAGCTCAATATTGCCATTATATAACAATGAGAAATGACGTCACACAATAGTTAGACCTTAAAAGCGAAATTTGGCTACACCAATCACATACCAAGGTATAAGTATCGGTGGGCACTGGTTGAAACGAGAATAAAAGCATAGACTGCATATCCTGCATGACATGGCGCGCTATCCACTAAGTTTAATATTATCATTATGTTACTGTGAGAAATGACGTCATGCAACTGTTATACCTTAGAAGCGAAGAGTGGCTACCCACAGCATAAACACTTATCTAATAATCGTTTAGCAGTGGTTGGGAGTAGAATAAAACCATCAATTTCATATCGTACACGACATGACACTCTACCCACTAAGTTCAATATTGCCATTATGTAACAATGAGAAATGACGTCAGACAACTGTTAGAACTTAGAAGCGAAGTTTGCCTACCCACAGCATAAACAAAGGTCTAAGAATCGTTGGGCACTGGTTGGGAAGGTAACAGAAAAAAAAAAGAATGATCGAGTTCATATCCTACACGACATCGCGCTCTACTAAATACACTGAATATTGCCATTATGTCAGAATGACGTCACGGAATTGTTCGACAAGCAGATGCGAAGTTTCGCTCCACACAGGATAAACACCTATCTAAGAATCGTTTTGCGCTGGTTTGGAAGAGGATAAAACCATCGACTTCAAATTGTACATGACATGGTGCTCTACCCATTATGCTCAATATTAACATTATGTAACAATGACAGATGACGTCACACAATAGTTAGACCTTAAAAGCGAAATTTGGCTACACACAGGACATACCAAGGTATAAATATCGTCGGGCACACTGAAAGAATAAAAGCATAGACTGCATATCCTGCATGACATGGCGCGCTATCCACTAAGTTTAATATTATCATTATGTTACTGTGAACGAAATGACGTCATGTAACTGTAGACCTTAGAAGCGAGTCTGGCTACCCACAGCATAAACACATGACACTATCAATAATCGTTTAGCAATAGGTTGAAACAGAATAAACCATCAATTTCATATCGTACAGGACATGACACTCTACGCATCCACTAAGTTCAATATTGGCATCTCACTCTAGTGCACTAAATATGGCATAACAATGAGAAATGACGTCAGACAACAGTTAGAACTTAGAAGCGAAGTTTGCCTATCTACAGCATAAACAAAGGTCGAAGAATCGTTGAGCACTGATTGTGAAGGTAGCAGAAAAGAAGTGATCGAGTTCATATGCTACACGGCATCTCGCTCTACTAAGTACACTGAATATTACCATTATGTTAGAATGACGTCACAGAATTGTTCGACAAGCAGATGCGAAGTTTCGCTCCCCACAGGATGAACACCTATCTAAGAATCGTTTTCCGCTGCTGGTTTGGAAGAGGATAATACCATCGACTTCAAATTGTACATGATATGGTGCTCTACCCATTAAGCTCAATAGTGCCATTATGTAACAATGAGAAATGACGTCACACAATAGTTAGACCTATAAAGCGAAATTTAGCTAGACACAGGACATACCATGGTATAAATATCGTCGGGCACTGGCTGGAACGAGAATAAAAGGAATGACTGCATATCCTGCATGACATGGCGCGCTATCCACTAAGTTTAATATTATCATTATGTTACTGTGAGGAATGACGTCGTGCAACTGTTATACGTTAGAAGAGAAGAGTGGCTACCCACAGCATAAACACTTATCTAATAATCGTTTAGCAGTGGTCGGGAGTAGAATAAAACCATCAATTTCATACCGTACACGACATGACACTCCACCCACTAAGTTCAATATTGCCATTATGTAACAATGAGAAATGACGTCAGACAACTGTTAGAACTTAGAAGCGAAGTTTCCCTCCCCACAGGATGATTAAATGTCTAAGAATCGTTGGGCACCGGTTGGGGAGATAACAAAACAATAAAAGTGATCGAGTTCATATGCTACACGGCATCGCTCTCTACTAACTACGCTGAATATTGCGATTATGTTAGAATGACGTCACGGAATTGTTCGACAAGCAGATGCGAAGTTTCGCTCCACACAGGATAAACACCTATCTCAAAATAATTTTGTGCTGGTTTCGAAGAGTATAAAACCATCGACTTCAAATTGTACATAATATGGTGCTCTACCCATTAAGCTCGATATTGCCATTATGTAACAATGAGAAATGACGTCACACAATAGTTAGACCTTAAAAGCGAAATTCAGCTACACACAGCTTATACCAAGATATAAATATCGTCAGACACTGTTTGGGACGAGAACAAAAGCATGGACTGCATATCCTGCATGCAATGGCGCGCTATCCACTAAGTTTAATATTATCATTTTACTATAAAGAAGTGACGTCATGTAACTGTTAGACCTTAGAAGCGAAGTCTGGCTACCCACAGCATAAACACTTATCAAATAATCGTTTAGCAATAGTTGAGAACAGCATACAACCATCAATTTCATAGGGTACAGGACACGACACTCTACGCATTAAGTTCAATAATTGGCATTACGTAACAATGAGAAATGACGTCAGACAACTGTTAGAACTTAGATGCGAAGTTTTCCTATCTACAGCATAAACAAAGGTCGAAGAATCGTTGAGCACTGGTTGGGAAGGTAACAGAAAAAAAACTGATCGAGTTCATATGCTACACGGCATCGCGCTCTACTAACTACACTGAATATTGCCATTATGTGAGAATGACGTCACAGAATTGGTGAACAAGTAAATGCGAAATATCGCCCGACACAGGATGAACACCTATCTAGGAATCGTTCTGAGCTGCTGGTTTGGAAGAGGATAGTACCATCGACTTCAAATTGTACATGATATGGCGCTCTACCCATTAAGCTCAATATTGCCATTATGTAACAATGAGAAATGACGTCACACAATAGTTAGACCTTTAAAGCGAAATTTAGCTAGACACAGGACATACCATGGTATAAATATCGTCGGACACTGGTTGGAACGAGAATAAAAGCAATGACTGCATATCCTGCATGACATGGCGCGCTATCCACTAAGTTTAATATTATCATTTTACTATAAAGAAGTGACGTCATGTAACTGTTAGACCTTAGAAGCGAAGTCTGGCTACCCACAGCATAAACACTTATCTAATAATCGTTTAGCAGTGGTTGGGAGTAGAATAAAACCATCAATTTCATATCGTACACGACATGACACTCTACCCACTAAGTTCAATATTGCCATTATGTAACAATGAGAAATGACGTCAGACAACTGTTAGAACTTAGATGCGAAGTTTTCCTATCTACAGCATAAACAAAGGTCGAAGAATCGTTGAGCACTGGTTGGGAAGGTAACAGAAAAAAAGTGATCGAGTTCATATGCTACACGGCATCGCGCTCTACTAACTACACTGAATATTGCCATTATGTTAGAATGACGTCACATAATTGTTCGACAAGCAGATGCGAAATTCTGCTCCCCACAGGATGAACACCTATCTAAGAATCGTTTTGCGCTGCTGGTTTGGAAGAGGATAAAACCATCGACTTCAAATTGTACATGATATGGTGCTCTACCCATTAAGCTCAATATTGCCATTATGTAACAATGAGAAATGACGTCACACAATAGTTAGACCTTTAAAGCGAAATTTAGCTAGACACAGGACATACCATGGTATAAATATCGTCGGGCACTGGTTGGAACGAGAATAAAAGCATGACTGCATATCCTGCATGACATGGCGCGCTATCCACTAAGTTTAATATTATCATTATGTTACTGTGAGAAATGACGTCATGCAACTGTTAGACATTAGAAGCGAAGAGTGGCTACCCACAGCATAAACACTTATCTAATAATCGTTTAGCAGTGGTTGGGAGTAGAATAAAACCATCAATTTCATATCGTACACGACATGACACTCTACCCACTAAGTTCAATATTGCCATTATGTAACAATGAGAAATGACGTCAGACAACTGTTAGAACTTAGAAGCGAAGTTTGCCTATCTACAGCATAAACAAAGGTCGAAGAATCGTTGAGCACTGTTTGGGAAGGTAACAGAAAAAAAAGTGATCGAGTTCATATGCTACACGGCATCGCGCTCTACTAACTACACTGAATATTGCGATTATGTTAGAATGACGTCACAGAATTGTTCGACAAGCAGATGCGAAATTTCGCTCCCCAGAGGATGAACACCCATATAAGAACTATATAAGAATCGTTTTGCGCTGCTGGTTTGGAAGAGGATAATACCATCGACTTCAAATTGTACATGATATGGTGCTCTACCCATTAAGCTCAATATTGCCATTATGTAACAATGAGAAATGACGTCACACAATAGTTAGACCTATAAAGCGAAATTTAGCTAGACACAGGACATACCATGGTATAAATATCGTCGGGCACTGGCTGGAACGAGAATAAAAGCAATGACTGCATATCCTGCATGACATGGCGCGCTATCCACTAAGTTTAATATTATCATTATGTTACTGTGAGAATGACGTCATGCAACTGTTATACCTTAGAAGCGAAGAGTGGCTACCCACAGCATAAACACTTATCTAATAATCGTTTAGCAGTGGTTGGGATAATAAAACATTAATTTGATATCGTACACGAATAAAACCATCAATTTCATATCGTACACGACACAACTGACACTCTACCCACTAAGTTCAATATTGCCATTATGTAACAATGAGAAATGACGTCAGACAAGATATATCATTTATTTTATTTTACTCTTTTTTTTTTGCCCCCAGGAAACCATTGGGTGATTTAGAATTAGGGAGCCCTAATTCATTGCCCCTTTTTATGTTTATATTAAAAAAAAAGAGAAAAAAGAGGATTATATGGCAAAGTGTCCATATGTTTAAGAAACATTACACACACTCTCTCTCTCTCAAGAATGAAATGCACAAATCATATATGAGCTGCGGAACATCAAAGTAGCTTTGATCATTTCTGATCTCTTTGTGTTGTCATAACCGACCCGCTTTATTTTTCAAACAAACAAAACTTTATAAATAAGTACGTTTCAAAACTCCCGTCCCAGCCAATGCCCCACGACTGGTATATGAAAGATCATGGTATGTACTATCTGATCTATGGGTAAGTGAATATAAAAGAACCCTTGCTTTTTTGTTAGGAGTAGCCTATTGAGTGGCGGCAGCGGGTTTCCTCTCTTGGTCTTTGTGGTTCTTAACCATATGTCCGACGCCAATATAACCGTAATTAAAATGTTTTTGGCTAGTTGTTTAATAAAACAGTGAATAGTTAAGAAACACGAATAGTTAAGAAAGCATTTCCTCTTTACTTATTTTTTTTATTACCTAATTATTATTTTTTTAATGCTATTAATTTATCATGTACCTCCATAGTCATTTTCGGGATAATAAATAAATCATAATTTAAATAAATAAAAATAAATAAATAAATCAGTCAATCAATAAATCAGTCAATCAGTCAATCAGTTAATGACTCTATTTGTCACAGCTGTAATCAGTCTTTGGCTGAAAAAATATATATATACATTTTGCACGAAATGGACTACGAAACTTCAGTGTATAAATGTTTCCAAATATTTTTCAACAGTATAATCTTGTTTATAGTGACAAGACAATGATAGACGTGAGGATGTAAATAACCTGAATAACATGTTTTGTACTGATTTCTAAGGCGTTGTTTGATAACTTGGGAAGATAAGTCATTTTCCCCAGGCTTCTATAAATCCAAGTTCATAAAGAAGAGTTACATATGAAGCCCGAATCTTATAATTTGTAATACATGTCATCTCAAGCTTTGAAAATCGGTACGTTTCATACAAAATAGGTTTGGATACGAACAATTTTTAACCAATATAGGTTGGATAACACGAAATCATTTCACATAGGCGACAATATTAACGTTTGTAAAGTTAAAGTTTGTTTTATTTAACGACGCTACTAGATGTTAGTGTTTGAGGCTAAATATAGTATATGCAGCGTTTCAACCCACGAGACCCCCCCCCCCCCCCCCACACACACACTACACCACACACATTTTACAAGCGATCAAAGTAAGAATTTGAAGGATCTTTATTTATTTATTTATTTTATTATTATTATTAACTTTACCCGTAAATGGTTTTATCCCTACAAATATCCCAGAGTAGAAAACACTTCAACGCCGCCCACCCCCAAAACACGAACATATACGTACCGCACGCACACTCTAAATTGCCTTATAACATGTCATTGGATTTTTTAAAATGTCAAATATGAACTCGTATTTAATAGGTGCCCACCCACTCCCCAGCTGCTGCCATCTTCCGACGCCTATGCTTTTGTATAAAATATTTAAATACTTGCATGCGTTCACTTAGTATACATGGGGAAGGAGTGTTTTAACGACGTAAGCCTATTTACTACTTACCCCGCATAATGAGCGAGAAAACCCGATACCGCCACGTCGTGGACTACTCTATTCAATTAATTAATAGAAAGGGATATTTTATATTCTCCATCCCGCAGACAAGATTGTACATACCAAGGCTTTTGATACACAAACTATGGAGTATTAATGGAATGAGACAGACTAAGGGACCATGGTTACATCATTATATAAACGATACGGTATTATTTTAGCTCTCCCCTGCGCGTGCTGTAACCTCACCGTGGTGCAGGGGTGTAACATTCTCTTTGAGAATGGCCAATACAGCACAAAATTGAAATTTTGGGTAAAAGTCAGCATCTATCTGTGATATTTGTATTTTTGCACAGTTCTTTACACTGTTTCTGTTTCTGTCGTCAGTGATTAGACTGCGTTATGTTTTAGCACTAAGCTGTGTCTCCCACACCTCATAAGATGCAACAATTCTTGCAGTTTACAATTTAGTGTATTATTATTTACTAAATGCTTTCGGAAACAGAAGCAATATTTTCTTTCACGACATATTTTAAACAATGGCTATTAAATGTGTAACAGTATGTTTTATGTACAAATGACCCGTGTTACAGCGGCGACTTTTTTCCGAACGGCACTCTTTTAAGAAAAAGAAATGAATGCACTACTTTGGGGTACGTAATGTGTTTTCTCAAATATTTTAACTGGGATATTAACAGTCTTTATTAACAGGTGAAAAAAAAAGGAAAAAAGAATAATAAATTAAATTAATATTAATGTAATGTAATGTAATGTAATGTAATGTAATGTAATGTAGTGCAATGCAATGTAATATCATGCGATGCGATGCGATGCGATGCGATGCGATGTGATATAATATAAAATAATACAAAATGCAAAAACGAAAAAAAAATCATGACCCCCCCCCCCCCCCCCCCCCCCCCCCCCCAAAAAAAAAAAAAATCCCCCAAACAAACAAACAAAACAAAACAAAACAAAATAAACACACGCACACAAAAACACCAAAAGACCACAAAAACGTGCAATAGGTATCTGGTTCCGTTCCGGTCCGGTCCGCGTTTTACCAACACCCCGTGCTTTTGGACATTACTGAAAGGTAATGGACTGTTTTTTAATACTTTAGTAGTGCAGGTGTATTTTATTGCTAAATCGTCAAGATTAGCCTAATAAGTGACGCCAACGGAGTTTTCTCTGACTCTCCAGATCAAAGGTTAGACACCAAATACTACTAGCCGTAGTTTACAAAATGGAGCGGCACGTAGCCTAGTGGTAAAGCGTTCGCTTAATACGCGGTCGGTTTGAGATCGATCCTCGTCGGTGGGCCCATTGGGCTATTTATCGTTCCAACCAGTGCACCACGGCTGGCATATCAAAGGCCGTGGTATGTGTTATCCTGTCTGTGGGATGGTGCATATAAAAGATCCCTGGCTACTAATTGAATAATGTAGCGGGTTTCCTTTCTAAGACTATTGTTGAAAAAAAAAAATTGACATCCAATAGCCGATGATAAATAAATCAATGTGCTCTAGAGGTGTCGTTAAACAAAACAAACTTGACAAAATGTGTTGATGTGTATAAGCTACGTCATCACAACTGTGACACTATTCAATGAGCTCTGTCTTGTGCAACTTCAGATTTATGAAACAAATCAGTGAAGTGGCAGTCAGCCTATAGACGACACATCTGACAGTGGTTCATGAGAGCAGCCACGCCCTAATTAAAGCATCCTTTGAACACTGCCTGTACATAGATACCGGCCTAAACACGTTAAAGGTTTTCTTATTCATATGGCCATACTACACTGTGATTGATCAAGGGGAAATAACTTCTATATTTTTTTTGTCTTTAATAATGAAGATAACCTGATACTTCAAACTCAGTGAATGATTGAAAATAAGTTGAAGGCGCAAAGCCTAGTTTCAACCCTTGAAAATAGACACTAAGTTTAGTTAATCTACAAACCTTCAACACATTTGGATACGGTTATAACAGAGAGAAGCTAAAGTGTGATGTTTAAAGGGGGAAATACAGTGAAAAAGAACTAGAGTTTGTCTCAATAACCATTACTTCTCAATAACCATTACTTCTCAGTAACCATTACTTCTCAAAAACCATTACTTCTCAATAACCATTACTTCTCAAAAACCTGGATGACCAAAACCACTTCAGGTGTAGGAAAATTAATATTCTAAATAATAAAATGTAATTATTTCTAATTTAAATGATAAAAAACGGCTTTAATAATTAAAATGCGTTGTTGTGTTTATAAACTAGGGTCGGTAATTTTAAAGGTTTTGTTAATGGCACCACTAGAGCACATTGATTTATTATTCCCCAGATATTGGATGTCAAGCATTTGGTAATTTGAAATATAGTCAAGGAAACCCGCTATATGTTTCTATTAGTAGCAAGGGATATTTTATATGCACCATCCCATAGACAGAATAGCACATACCACGGCCTGTGATATACCAGTCGTCGTGCACTGGCTGGAACGATCCTAGCCCGACCTGGCAAACCTAACAAACGGAGACTTGCATTCATTTTATATCAGATAAGATAATTCAACTACAATAATAGATAAAATGTCGGAGAATATGTGTAAAACAAAAGACTAAAGTCCAGGCGTTATTAATTTATATAAATACTATAATAAGTTAAATTTCCAGGATTTTACATAATTCTTGAGTCAATTAGACATGACCCATGTTATCTGAAAAGTCCATTTTTATACATAATCCTTGACAATACGTATTCCCATCAACCATATGTACGCATGGTAAACAAATGTATCGTCCGTTGCCCTGTTTCGGTGAGGTTCCTGTTTCGGTGGTTGCGTCGTTTTTGCGCAACTGTACGTACATTTGAATAGTTTTGACTTTTGCATGAGGAAAGTAAACAAATGTCTGTCATGTTCAAAGAAATGTTCGTAAAAATAAAGTTAAAACAAGCAAAGAAAGCAAAATTGAACTTTATCCACTCATAAACACGGCACATTTCTTAATACCTTTTTTTCTATTATTTTCAAAGACTGTAATTTGAAAGAAAACTTAATTTTAAAAGCTATTTCTGTCTGTTCTCAGCTGTACTGGTAACTGGTGTCTAGTTTTTGAAGTCATATGATTGTCACAGCGTCTGCTGGTAAAACTTTCTTTACAGATACTTGCCAAAAATATATTGTCCTTATATGTTTTAACATAAATATCTTTCTGGATATCTGTTTATATATTTATTAAAACTCAGAATACAGCTTATATTTTTAACCAAACAATTTTACCATCATAACCATTCATTTGCTCAACTTATAACACGATTGCAAGACATCAAAAGTGTTATATTCATTATCCAAAAAATTTGTGTTAACATGGACTTGTGTTAACACGAAGACTCCATTTTGTAATTTGCCGTAAAATATTTTTAAATATTTTTTTTATAAATTATTGTAAGTGAATGTTTTGTTGAACAATATACAAGTTTTGATAAAACACTGACATTTTTCGTATTGGGAAGTTTTTGCTGTAAGCTATACCACTAAACGTATCACTCACCGAAATAAGTTACATAGTAGTTAACAATATTTACTGCTAATACAGGTTTTGACGCACGTGTGGTAAACTTAGCTACTTAGCGGCCAGTTTAGTGCTCATGTGAAATAAGGAAGGAAATGGTGTATTTAATGACGCACTCATCACATTTTATTTACGGTTATATGGCGTCGGATGTGCTCATGTGAAGCATAAGAAAGTAGGTATTTGAATAACAACTGTCTGTTTATAAATATTGATATGCTTTAGAACCAAATGCTTTATGCTCACCGAAACTGGTCCACCAATGATATTAATTTTTAACAGTAAAGCAGGGACAGTAGCCCAGTGGTCATGCGCTCGTTTGATGCGCGGTTGGTTTGGGATCGATCCCTGTCGTTGGGTTCATTGGGCTATTTATGGTACCAGCCAGTGCACCACGACTGTTATATCAAAGGCCGTGGTATGTGCTATTCTGTCTGTGGGATGGTGCATATGAAAGATCCATTGCTACTAATGGAAAGATGTAGCGGGTTTCCTCTCTTAGACTATATATCAGAATTACCAAATGTTTGACATCCAATAACCGATGATATCTGACACCCAGTAGCTAAATGTTTGACATTCAATCTAACAGTAAACCATTACGCCGTGCGGCAGAAATCTCTAGATAATCGATTTTAAAAACCGCACTGCATGCCGCATGAAAGAAAGCGGTTTCTTCTGATATAAAAACGTCGGTTGTCACAATTTTAAAAAGTGTTTTGCAACATCTTGTATCTGTATTTAATGTTTTGTATCAATGGCTTCCAAGTGTGCACGTTAAATAGTTACAAGATCAAATTTAAAAAGAGAAAATTAAATGTTTACCATTAGGCCTACGTCATGCGATAGAAGTAGCTTCATGGTTGAAGCCATAATAATTTTAAACGAAGATTAACAGGAGTATTGAGCCGCCATAAACATTTGGGCCCTATTGGGCTATTTCTGGTGAACAGTGACTGTTAAAAAACATTAGTCTATACGAAAAGTCTGAAAAGACTGATCCACTTAAATCGTCAGTCCGTCTTAAAACCTAAGTATTGGCTTGTTAAAGGAAGGAAATGTTTTATTTAACGACGCACTCAACACATTTTATTTACGGATATATTGCGTCGGACATATGGTTAAGGACCACACAGATATTGAGAGAGGAAACCCTCCGTCGCCACTTCATGGGCTACTCTTTTCGATTAGCAGCAAGGGATCTTTTATATGCACCATCCCACAGGGTAGTACATACCACGGCCTTTGATATGCCAGTCTGGCTTGTTAAGGTTCTAACAGACCAAATCAATTCATACTGCCGATAAAGTTAACGTTTACTAATAGAACTCATATAAGCAGCGTATCAACACACACAGGAAGTAAGCAATAAAAAGTGTGGCACCTCACATCTAATCTACCTGCAAAAAAACTGGGGGGTCACATACAATTTAAATATTTAATTAATGTTTTTATTAGCAACGGTCATTTTTGCTGAAAATTGCAGTTCCATTTTTGGAGGTACCCCGCATTGGTTTCAACCTCTGGTATATACTGCATAACAACTGTATAACAAATAAAAAGTGTATTTATTTATTGTCAATGGATAATAATAGTATTTGCACAAATAATCAATGTCACATATTACTTTCAATCACTCCCACAGCTGTTTTTACTCCGTAAATATTTGAGGTGCACCTCGAACTTTGACACGTAACTCTATTCTTTTGTACCATGCAACCTATATAAAAAAAAGTTTTTTTTTTTTTTAAATGTCCAATTGGGTGTTTTTATGACTATCAGGATCTTTTGTGTTCTGATATGATGTGACAACATAATTGAAAGTGTTGTTGCTACAGTGCAACCTGATTTAATGTACACCTCAGGTAGCATCAGTGTTATGCAAAGTTGAGAAAAAGAGAAAGAAATGCTTTATTTAACGACGCACTCAACACATTTATTTACGGTTATATGGCGTCAGACATATGGTTACGGACCACACAGATTTTGAGGGAAAACCCGCTGTCGCCACTTCATGGGCTACTCTTTTTGATTAGCATTTACCATAATTTGACACCCAATAGCCGATGTATTTTTCGTGCTGGGGTGTCGTTAAACATTCATTTATTCTTTGCGATTAGCGGCAAGGGATCTTTTATTTGCGCTTCCCACAGGCAGGATAGCACAAACCATGGCCTTTGTTGAACCAGTTATGGATCACTGGTCGGTGCAAGTGGTTTACACCTACCCATTGAGCCTTGCGGAGCACTCACTCAGGGTTTGGAGTCGGTATCTGGATTAAAAATCCCATGCCTAGACTGGGATCCGAAACTAGTACCTACCAGCCTGTATACCGATGGCCTAACCATGACGCCACCGAGGCCGGTTAAAAAGTTGCATACAAATACAATGTATCATATTTAAAACAAATAATAAATAGAAATACTACTCTTGAAGATACATACATACATACTATGGGCTGGTTGTGTATGCTTAGTGGTAAATGTAGTGTGTGCATGCGTAGTCAGAATCTCTCATTTTTAATAAATCATTCCCTTAAAACTTATTTATTGCAGTGACCCCGTGTTTTGAAAGACTTTAATGGGCATATGATAAGAACTTCACTAGAAAAAAGGACATATTGCATGTGACATCTGAAATGAACACCACTGCATCAACAGACAGCAGTCAATTAATGTGGTACACATCATGGTGGGGGAAAACACCCAAGGTATGGAATATGCTTAGATGTGAAGTCACTGAATGCAATATCTTCAAACCCATCAGCCTAGTTGGTTTTCATATATGTATTATTAAATCCACTGACAGCTTCCAATATTTCAGTGATTGGTATTTACAGACATGTATCATATCTATAGTTATCATTAGGCTTTTACATCTTTATTTTTTATTTGTCATAAGAAAAACACATTCAAAGCATCAAAAGTGTGCAGAAGTCAGTTTTCTTTAATTATTTTTTGTTTTAACAGAATATAATATTTATACTGGATGCATCACTACTATCTATAATGTAACACATCATTTACATAGTAATACTGGAAAATATAGCTTTGTAAGTGTGCTAATAATGGAAGAACATATTGATACACTCCTAGGTAGAGTACTTGATATATACTTCAAATACTCTTTACTCTAGAAACCTCAGTGAATATATGGACAAGATTTAATGAATAGACCTAAAGCTATGATTGCCAAGCATACAAGTAAAGAAAAGAAGGCAAAATGGCTACACGGAACCCACTTCTGTATATTTTAATGTTTTTGTACAGTCTTAGGAAACCCGCTACATTTTTCCATTAGTAGCAAGTGATCTTTTATATGCACCATCCCACATACATAATAGCACATACCACAGCCGTTGATATACCAGTCGTGGTGAATTGGCTAGAAAATTAAGACCACCAGAAACACAAAGGTTGGGGGTTGGAGAGTGGTGATGGTGGTGGGATTGTTCTGTGGGGACAGCTGCAGTTCTATAGTACATCGCTGCCCTGATGTGTAATGGGAGTTGTACGATCGTTTAACACTAATGGATTCGTCACACACACAAAAAACGGCTGTGGTATGTACTGTCCTGTACTATATTGGAAAGTGCACATAAACGGACCCTTTGCTGCGTTTTCAATAGGAGCAGCCTATTTGGCGGTAGCGGGTTTCCAACCATATGTTAGACATCAAACAGCTGTTTACAAATTATATAATGTACTGAGTGATCGTTAAACAACCATTCCTTTCCTTTCCACTCTTGTCGTGACGCCTGCTGGTAGAGAGTTATAGATGTGTATTGGTACGAAAAGAGCGTACACTACTAGCTTTTCAACAATAACACGAGTTTTAGATATGAAGCTATTATCTGTGTCCATGGCAACCGACTTATTTACCTACGTTAACGACAAATTAAAAACCGCACGAGACTGCATCGAATCGATTTGTCTACGTTCCTTCCTGTCTGCGGCGGAATGAAGCCCAGTGTTAAAGCGCTCACCTCATGCGCGGTCAATCTAGGATCGATCCTCATCGGTGGGCCCATTAAGCCATTTCTCGTTCCAGACAATGCACCAGGATTGGTTTTTCAAAGCCCGTAATATGTGTTATCCTGTCCGAGGGATGGTATATATAAAATATCCCTTGTGGTTAAAAATATCTGAGTTCACTTCAAAGTGTAGCTCGAATCACCTCCAGCCCTGCCCTTATTGATATTGATATGTAGGGGAAAGCTAGAGAAAACTCTGTTTAATGATTTGGCAATCGTCGACAACCAAATGGTAGCAAGCTACTGCAGAGGCGAATCTAGGGGTGGTGGTGGTGGTGGGGGGGGGGATGGGGGGGGGGGGGGCAGGGACCCGGCACCCCCTTAAATTTTGCGACAGTTATCATTTTATTATATATTAATTTTCATTGTTTTACGATCCCATCCAAATCTCCCCCAAAGTTCCATTGGTATTCCGCCTCATGTCCCCCCCCCCCCCCCCCCCCCCCCCCCCTTTCCCCCAAATGGATGTTCTGGATCCGCTACTGTATTGTGTTTAAAATACAAATTGTTTTCTAAATCTAATGCTACATATCTTTAGTTTGGTTATTCTCGAGTCCAGTCGTGGCATTAAACTTACATATTGTGAACCAGTAACAACTCTACACGAAGAAACCCGACGCCTCTATGCGAAACGAACCTGCGCTGTATTTTCTTGTGCTGATGTAGCGCAAAGTGTGTGCGTACGTGACACGTTGGTTCTGGTTAACAACATGTAAGTTGCATTGTGATAGCCGATAATTAATTAATCAATCAATCAATCAATCAATCAATGTGCACGAGTGGTGTCGTTAAACAAAAACAAAACACCTTTATATATCATTTCACAGTGTAGGCGTGTGTATAGTATATAGAGGATATTTCATGTTTGTTGTCAAATATTGATTCATTAATCATCGGTTATTGGATGTCAAACATTTGGTAATCTGACATGTAGTCTTAGCGAGGAAACCCGTTACATTTTCCCATTAGAAGCTAGAAATCCTTTATATGTATCATCCCACAGACAGGATAGCACATACTATGTCCTTTGGTATACCAGTCGTGGTGCATTGGCTGGAACGAGAACTAGCCCAATGGGGCCACTGACGGGGATCGATCCCGATTTTGGAATCCCATTTCCATATGAATATGCCGCATGATCGGATCCGTATCTGTGTGTATGTGAACATAGCTAAAAGCTAAGCCTAATAACTAGAGTCGGTGCTTTTAAGTGTGTTCAGTGAAATAACATTATCTACTTTCTAAATGTGCCTACACACCTGATGATTAAGCAGTCGTGACTACCTGCTGCGTTTTTTTTTTACACCATTCGTTTACAGTCACGTGTACAGGCTAACAGTTGTTAATCATTGATGCCCGTGATAGATCGCGCCATCACTGTGTCGCTGGTCCATGACGCTATTCCTAATACATTATCTTTGAATAAATCATACGCTTTCCGGTATTACTTAAACTTGTTCATAAAAAATCATTTTCATTTAAAAAACCATGACAGTGAAGGCTAAACATTCTCATATGTGGTTTGCAAGTTTGGTTCTTGCATTAAATAGCGGCATGGCATATATAGAGGATATTTCATGTTTTTTTGTCAAATATGATTTATAACTCATCGAGTGAATTTTGCAATCATATCTCACGAGTCGCGATTGCGCGGCGACTGTGATATTATTGCAAACTTCACCATATGAGATATAAATCATATTTGACAAAAAACATGATTTTTTTTTTATTATTATATAACTTTTGGCAATTGACCTTTATTTTAAAATGCCAGCAACAAAATACTTCCGGCTTTCTTACAGTGAAGATAATACTTTTTACAGTGACGATAACACATTTTAGAGTGAAATAGTGAAAATTTCACTCTAAAAAATGTGTTATCGTCACTGAGTGACTGATAACACTTTTATTTACTGATATTTTAAGATATTTCATTAAATGTTATATAATAAATTATATTTTACAGTGGAGTTTACAGAAGCGTGTTTGCTATAATAACATACAGACACGGGCGTCAAAATTAACGTTTCCTCCATTTAGTGTCAGTATTCTTTTAGTGATTTTTTTCCCCAGATTCTTTTGGCCAACCCATCGTTAAACTGCAGCACACTGCATTTAATACATCAACTTTAACATACATAATATATTTTCTTATATTAATTTATTTCAACTTATTTTCGTGCTTATATCCAATTAAGGTTCAAGCACGCTGTGCTGGACAAACATGTCAGCTATCTGGGCTGTGTCTGTCCAGGACAGTGGGTTAGTTGTTAGTTGTTAGTGGTTAGTGGTCTTACGCCTACTCATTGAGTTTTTAAAACTCGCTTTGGGTCTGAGCCGGTACCAGACTGCGAACTCAGTACCTACCAGCCTTATGTCTGATGGCTTAACCACGACACCAGCGAGACCGGTATTTTATTTTCTTATATAAAAGTATTTTGGGGTTTGTCTCTCTCTTTTTTTTCATATTTTATTTACTTTGTTTTTTTGGTGGGGGTTTTTGACATTGGTTACTATTTTTGTCTATTTTTCGTTTTTGAAGTGTTACCTCAGATCCAATCCAGTGTGGCTAGGGAAAGGAGGTTCTTTATGCCAGGAGACAGATTTCTCTGTCCTATTAGGGGGCGGAACGTAGCCCAGTGGTAAAGCGCTCGCTTGATGCGCGGTGGGTCTGGGATCGATCCCCTTCGGTGGGCCCATTGGGCTATTTCTCCTTCAAGCCAGTGCACCAGAACTGATATATCAAAGGCCGTGGTACGTGTTATCCTGTCTGTGGGATGGTGCATATAAAAGATTCCTTGTTACTAATGGAAAAATGTAGCGGGTTTCTTCTCTAAAACTTAATGTCGAAATTATCAAATGTTTGAAATCCAATAGCCGATGATTAATACATCAATGTGCTCTAGTGGTGTCGTTAAACAAAACAAACTTCTTCTTCTGTCCTAATAAACACAGTTCATACCAGATCAGTAACAAAGACCATTCTAACATAAAGCTGACAGTACTGTTAATTAAATGTGTGTTTTGTGTGTTTTTTAATTCCAGTAATAGTAATACAAAATATAATATTTAACCTACCCCTACGTAACATCTTAGTTTCTATGCCTTGTATAACGTTAAATTAATTTCATTTCCATTTGAACGAGTGAAAGAGTTGGTCGACTGAACTGAACCCAATTTGTTATGCAGGGACATGTACCCGCTTGAACGCACGTGTCCTGTTCAGTTTAACACGGAAATTCAATTGAAACTTCCCAATATCTTGTTATCGACCCGGGCACTTTAATTTCTGTTTAATCTGCGATCTGTGGGTACAAAGGGCACGGCTAGAAACTTAAGTCTTTTAATAGTGTACACGTGCTGTGACGTGTTGTCAGCAGTCGATCTAATGTGGGTTTTGTGTGTTGTAAACCTCAGTGAATTTCCAAGAACGGAACGCATTATAATTTTCAGCTATTGTCTAGAATAAAAATTTGTGTTTCGTATTGTTCCGAAAAAAAAAGAAAAAGAAAAAGAAAAAGAAGTACGATACTTTGCACTAGGTGGCCATCACAAATGATCAAGTTAATGTCAGTATTAAGTACGGACTACAAAGTTATATTGGTTTTCGTGATGCGAGGAATTTAAATTTAGTGAATGAATGGATGCATATTTTTTTCTCTTCAAAAATAGTGAATCTCTCTCTCTCTCTCTCTCTCTCTCTCTCTCTCTCTCTCCTCTCTCATCTCCTCTCTCTCTCTCTCTCTCTGTGTGCGTATATATATATATATATATATATATATATATATATATATATATATATATATATATATATATATATATATATATATATATGTATATATATATATATATGAAGAGTTTTAGGCGCAAAACGTGATATATATATATTTTTTAATTTTTAGTAAAAGTGATTTTTTTAATTGGCGTATATCGCTTTTGATCAAAAACGGGATTTACCCAATACAATTTCATAAGGATCAATCGCGGGCCTACGATTAGCCCTTAGTGACATACAATAATGACTTTAACTAAAAACAAGAAAGAAAATGGTTTATATCGCGTTTTGCGTCTGAACTCTTCATATATATATATGTGTGTGTGTGTGTGTGTGTGTGTATGTGTGCGTGCGCGCATGGTTGGATGGGTGAGTGGGTGTTAATGTAAATAAATAAATAAATAAATAAATAAATAATACTTTTAAGAAGTTTGTTTTGTTTAACGACTAGAGCACATAAATAAATTGGAGAATTAAATATACTGAGAGACGACGTGGCTAACACCGCGTCCGTCAGTTATAAAACTAAACCGGCGCAAAAAGTCAACCCACCAACTCCGCCTTCACGATAATAGGTGTGCAATATGACCCCCGGTCAGCTAGCCGTGCATGGGGCTGCTAGACAATGTAAACATTTTGTTTAAATTCTTTTACAAAACTATTTAATATTACAGCGGTGCGTGCTGTATCGTGCCGGCGGTGATTTCCGCGTCTATTAAAACGTCTGTTGACGAAACCGAAACCTCACGAAAAGAAACGACATTTAATAGGGTCGCATTGTTGCGCCTATTGGTCTGAGAACATTTTTGGCCCTTTTTGTCGTTATTACTGGCGAACGATATCAAATTCTTGTCAGGAAGCATTTATTAAGATGAACTCTTTTGTCTGTGAAACCAGGTGTTCGCAGGCACGCGCTCTCCGCCATATGTCACGTGGCGCAAAGCCACGAAAACTCTTTTGTCTCGCGCTCTCGCGGGAGCGACGGAAACGTTCCAACGAAAACACCGATAATCTATTAATGAATAATAAAATTTAGTGTGCAGGTAATTTCGGAAATAAAGACAGACTGCCGCGAAAAACCGAAAAAAGCTGAGAACCACCATCTGCATATTGTTATGGCCTATTTTGATATTATCAAAAAACGCGTTTGGCGCGTGCAGATACAGGGACACAAAGGGGTCAACCTTAAAATGGATTTTTTTTTCTCGAAGAAATGTAGCTACCTCGTGCCATCACTTTGCTGACTGTTCGCTTCTGCACACAAACATTAAAAACTACACAGAACTGCACTTTAGACAAAAAACAAAGGATGAGCGTCTAATTTGAATAATTTATTCCATTCACTGTTGACCGGTGTTGACCAAGTATTTGTCTGCCTACTGTCAGTTGTTATAGATGTTGCGGGCAGAAGGGGAAAACGGTCGAATCGATCCTCAGTGATAACTGTGACAAGCAGAGCACCATTTGCACCAGTCTGAGACAGACAGACCGAAAAACAGAGAGAGAGAGAGAGAGAGAGAGAGAGAGAGAGAGAGAGAGAGAGAGAGAGAGAGAGAGAGAGAGAGAGAGAGAGAGAGAGAGAGAGAGAGAGAGAGAGAGAGAGAGAGAGAGAGAGAGAGAGAGAGAGAGAGAGAGAGCTTGTTTTGTTTAACGACACCTCTAGAACACATTGATTTATTAATCATCGGCCATTGGATGTCAGACATTTGGTAATTTTAACATATATTCTTAGATAGGAAACCCGATACATATTTCCATTAGTAACAAGGGATCTTTTACATCCACCATCACACAGACAGGACAGCACATACCATGGCCTTTGATATACCAGTCGTGATGCACTGGCTGGAACGAGAAATAGCCCAATGGGCCCACCGGCGGAGGTCAATCCCAAACCGACCGCACATCAAGCGAGCGCTTTACCATTGGGCTACGTCCCGCCCTGACAGAGAGAGACATACATACATACATAACTGGTTCAACAAAGGCCATGGTTTGTGCTATCCTGCCGGTGGGAAGCGCAAATAAAAGATCCCTTGCTGCTAATCGGAAAGAGTAGCCCATGTAGTGGCGACAGCGGGTTTCCTCTCAAACTCTGTGTGGTCCTTAACCATATATCTGATGCCATATAACCGTAAATAAAATGTGTTGAGTGCGTCATTAAATAAAACATTTCTTTCCTTTTACATACATACAGACAGGCAGACAGGCAGGCAGGCAGGCAGGCAGGCAGACAGACAGACAGACAAAGAGAAAAATAGGTAGGTAAGTAGATAGATTGATAAATAGAAAGAGAGCGAACAACAAACAACATCATATTAAATAAATACTAAAATAAATAATATAAAATAAATAAATAAATAAATAAAAAAATCAATCAATCAATCAATCAATCAATCAATCATTGAATAAATAAATAAATAAATAAATAAATAAAGGGAGATAAACCTGTGCTGACTCTCGATAGACAAACTGTTATTTCCCCAAGTGCTCCCAGTTTTGCTATAACCGAGACAGTTAGTGAAGGTTCTAATCGACCAAATCAATTTCTATTGCCGATGATGTTAACGTTTACTAACAAAACTGTATAAGCAATCTGATTAAAATTAGCTATACTGGTCTACCAGTAGATCTAACAGCATTGCGTGGACTCCCATGTCCAGGTGATATTTCATCTATAAATAATTTAAATATCGACCAATTACACTTCGTCCTTTATAGCGTTATTCGGGAGCATACAAATTCTAAAAATATCGGACGAGACTATTTATGCAATAGGCGAACTTGTTGGGAGGAGTGCAGTAATAAACTCTGGATTGTATACTAGTATAAACAGATTTTATGGCTATACCATCACGGTGTTTTTTTCGTCTTGAAACGAATTTTATATAAAATTTTATATTGAAATTAGTTTCCGGCATACTTCGTAATTCACTCGAATCATTTCGTATACCATCGGCATAATCCCGAATGTTTTCAAATTCTTTTCAAATCACTGGCATGATTTTGCAAGCAAGGTTTTGATTGGTCGAATGAAAGGTCAACTGAACATGAACTCCAACGGGCTGCTGTTAGATCCACATGTAATAGTGGAGCTAATTTTAATTAGATTGTGATATAAGCAGCGTATCAATACACCCAGGAAGTACATCAATCAATAAAAAGTGTGGCACCTCACATCTAATCTACCTGGGGGGGGGGGGGGGGGGGGGGGGGGGGGGGGGGTTCGCATACTATTTAAAGCGGCTATGTCTGGAATCTTTTTATTATTTAAGCATTTAGAACAGAAAATCCCATTACGTTTGGTGCATATAAGACGCCGCACTCCGAAATGGTTTCACTACACTGGCTTTTCCAAGTTAAAAATAAACCCACTATTTTGAAAATAGGACACTTTTGCCGGGCTCCCTCTGGGCTAAAAATAGTACGGTTCGGCTATTGTTGCATTACAAAAAACGAGCGGATTCTAGCAGCCAATTCCTAGCAGCCAATTACGCTAGCAGCCAATTTCAGCAGACCCTCATGGCGACGATCTAAACACCGGACTCATACGCCTTTCGATTGTTACCTTTTTTTTCTTCTTTTTTTTTAAAAGAGATTTACGTGCACATTCAGAGCAAGCTGTTGTAGCACACGCCTATCCTGGCCACAGGGACCGGCCTTGGCCGGTTCCCTCTGTCCAGGACAGGAAAGGGTTGGGGGAGGGTTGTAGAGAGGGAACGCCTGCACTGGCAAGTGCAAGGGAGCACCAGCAGTCCAATGTTGGTGGCAGGCGGGATTGTTACCTGTATTTCACACACTTTTATACACACTGTTATGCTAATTTTTAATTATTCACTACAACTTAAGAATTTTAGAGTTTTAAAGAGTACTTTTATATAATAACAACACAAAAACAAAATAACAACCAAGACTCATTTTCACAGTCTTATTGTTACTAATATCCGTATAAATACAACTTAACCGTTTTATTAAGCACTTTTATAATATCTGAAGTATCACTTTAAAAATCCGTTTGTACTACGGTAATATAGGATGTCCAACTAGTATGGTATAGCCAACACCACAACACACATTATAAAAGGCGTAATGGTCCGGTGTTTAGAACGTCGCCATGTGTGTCTGCTGAAATTGGCTGCTAGCGTAATTGGCTGCTAGGAAGTGGCTGCTAGAATGCGCTCGGTATTACAAAATGGCGAGAATTGTTCTAACTGGCTAGTAAGCATTTGACGATATACGTTAATGACGACAACTTGCGAGTGAATTAAAAGTGCAGTTATGCTTGTATTTGAACTTAGAACTTGACTCTATACGATTGAAACCAGACATTGCAGCTTTAAGAAATTTAATTAATGTTTATTAGCAACGGTCATTTTTGCCGAAAATTGCAGTTCCATTTTTGGGGGTACCCTGCATTAGTTTCAACCTCTGGTATATACTTCATAACAACTGTATAACGATACAAGTGTATTTATTTATTGTCAGTGGATAATAGTATTTGCACAAATAATCAATGTCACAAATTAGGCCTATTACCAATCACAGCTACAGCTGTCTTTACTCCAAAAATATTTCACAGTACACATCGAACTTTGACACGGAACTCTCTTCTTTGCTACCATGCAACCTCAAGGGCTCCCAGTTTCGGTATAACCGAGACAGTTAGTGAAGATATGACTGCTAACACGTACGGCAATCAGTAGACGATGAAACCGGAAATGCGTTTTACGTCATACCTGTCTGCGCTTTCAGTATAGATAACATGTTGCTCCAAACGTGTAGAATATCACATACAAACTGTATATAATGTGTACTTCAACTGGTGTTTACATGGTAGTTATGTATGAAAGTTGTATGTGTATGCAATATGGTAGTGTCTGTCTGTCTCTCTCTCTCTCTCTCTCTCTCTCTCTCTCTCTCTCTCTCTCTCTCTCTCTCTCTCTCTCTCTCTCTCTCATACACACACATGCATATGTATACACATACTGTTTAATAAGTGCTTTATATACGAGTGTATAGCTTTAATTATGTATCGTTTATGTATATACAATAATACCATGTACAGCAATGATTCCAGGCCCCAACCTTGACCTTGCTTATGTTTCTGGGGACAGTTAAAAAAATATATATACAAAAAAATAAAATAAAATATGGTAGTCCTAGTCCTTAAAAATGTTTATGAATGTAAAATTTGCGAATATATATCATGTTCATTCAGCTTTGGTTTAAAAGCGAAAGTCGATGGATTTGATCAATATATCTATATGTCATCACTGGCGACCGGTTTTACGTGCACCACATCTGATTTAACTTCAGTTCGTGTAGGTGTATATTTCTCAATATATACTGGAACACATACACGTTTGAATTTGCAGCCTCCCTACTGGGACAAAAATTGCTATTGTGGAATGTCTGTATTGACAAATCACATCACAAATGGAGACTAGGCCCTATTTGGTTTGTGTGTGTGTAGAGGTTTTTTGTTTTGTTTTTGGGGGGTGGGTGGTAGTTGTCCTATCTTAAGTTGTTTTGTTTGTTTGTTTGTTTATTTGTTTATTTGTTTTTGTTATTTAAGAACATTACATCTGGATGAAGATAAGCCTCGTTTAAATAGACACACATACATGTAGTTATATACATGGGCGTATGGGGACTCTTTGATTTAAGGGGGCTGGAGGGGTTGATTTGCCCGAAATTTTACCCAGATAAAAACTGCCCGAATTTTCCACACTGTTTTGCCCGAATTTGGGGGGGGGGGGGGAGGAATTGCCCCTGCCCCCCTGCCCCCCCCCCCTCCCGGGTCGTACGCCCATGGTTATATATGTACAAATACATCGAAATCAAATAGCAAAAATAAAAGAACATATATAGAAGAAAAAGAAAAAACCATCAAGATATAAAAAGACATTGTAATTCAATGTATATATATTAAAAAAACAAAAAAACAAACCCAGTTGGTAGAAATAATGAAATGTAACATCCTGCATAATTTTCCACATAATTATTGATGATTCGTGTTGTGGGTGTATCAGCCGTTTGACGCTGTTCCGTATGAGCCTCCCACGTGCGTTATTGACAGAGTTTCTCGGAGAAAATGACACACATCTCTGACGTCACTCTGTTGTTTACATAGCAGATTAGTTTGCACTTACCACAGAGTTTATCGCATATTACCCTTTAGGTTCACGATTCAGTTATGAATGTAAGACACCCACGCACCATTTTTGACAAGTGTTAACTAGCAGGCATTTGGTTAATGTTAAAAATAAATAAATTAAGATGCGATATTGAGGGGGGAAAAAAACCCCGGAGAAGAAGAAGAAAACGACGAAATGGAAGAAGATGAAGAGAAAAGAAGAAAACGACAAAGAAGAAGAAGGAAAAGAAGGAGAAGAAGAAAAAAGAAGAAAATAAAAGAAGAAACAAATTTAAAGAAAAGCAATTTGTTTTACAACAGGTCGTCAGATTTTAAATACGACTCTTTCGTGTTTATCACGACCGAATTTTTATAAGTTTAACTCAGTAAGTTTGTATGATAATGAAAACATTTAAAGATCAACAATAAGTCAGGGATCGATCTTAACGGTCGCCCGATCGCGCTTGACGACTGTCAATATACCGACGGGCAAGTCAAACCCCTGTCCCAGGTTGCCCGCCTGGTGACAACAAAATATTTATTGAGAGTCGCAGTTGAATGACTGAATGTTGAGAATTATATTCATGTAATGATATGCGGTTAACCGTGGAATCAGTTTGGTTTCGGTTATAAAAGAAAACCGAAAACCGTAATCCTGGAGAGAAAAAAAAACCCCGTACTTTCGGTTTTCCAAATTTGCCATTTTCAGTCCAGCTCGTCCGAAATGGAAAACAAAATTCCTATGCGAGTCAATACGAAAATCCACTTCTGGCAATAACCTGCCGAACGACTCAAATTGTTGTGTTTTGTGATGTTGATCTGCGAATTCGGTACACGTTTTGAACGTCGCGTGGTTTCCTTTGCATTTGCAAACCCGTCCCCTACGCGTGCTGTAACCTCACTGTGGTGCAGGGGTGTAACATTCTCTATGAGAATGGCCAATACAGCACAAAATTTAAATTTTGAGTAAAAGTCAGTATCTATCTGTGATGTTTGTATTTTTATACGGTTCTTTACATTGTGTTTTTGTTTACATTTTTAATTTTTGTTGATCATCAATTAATGTTTTGCATCTACCATAGTTTGACACCCAATAGTCGATGTATTTTTTGTGCTGGGGTGTCGTTAAACATTCATTCATTCATTCATTTATTCATTGCAAACTCGTCGTCATTTTAACTTGGCGAAAACGAGGCAAAAGTCGTCCATGTTTATTATTTGTTTGAACCCTTCATTTGTACCTGTACTTTATTATTTGTACCTGTACTTTATTATTTGTACCTGTAAGGTATTTCCAGTGGGTTTTTCAATATCAGCTATTTTCGTTAATTTCCGAGACAAAAGATAGATCCACTATTAACACTGCGATCAGAAACTGTTTTCTTTGTATCAAAATAAGAATTAAGATAAATTGTTTGTTAAAGTTAAACCGGATTACAAACGAACACAATTACCATGGTGTCGACCGTTCTGATCGTATTACGTGACGTTACCCAAGGACTTCCAATATTGACCCATTTGAAACTTCGGCCGAGGTGTACCGAGTGAGTTTGTCTTGAACTACATTTTTTGTTGTTGTTGTTGTTATATTCACTACTTTTTTGTTTTAGTTGCAAACTAATACCATGCTGACAAAGAGTTTATTTTATATATATGGAAAAAAGCATGTTCACAAAATATGAGGGAAAGATTCTCGGGCTAGTAATAATATCTGTAGGCTAATGTATTTTTATATTTACTAACCCAGCTGCCTATAGTCCGTCCCATCGGGAACGCCTTTGTTTCATACTATAAAATTTATACAAGTTATACAGTTATAACAAGTTATTTATTTCAGAGCCGATTGTTTTCTAAATTACACACAAACATAGTATTCTTTTAAATGATTATTTCCAAAACACTTTTTCTTTTCTTCTTACGTCAATCCAAACTGAAATTATTTACAAAACACATTTTTGTAGAAGGATGGGACGGACTATAGTTGGGTTTTATTGTGTGTTTAAAAAAAAGAAAAAGACATACAAGCCTGGAATGTAATGAATTTCATCGGCAGTCACAGTGGAATGACTAGATGTTAAGATACAATGTGTATGTAAATAATGTTATATTGACAGTCTGGGTAGAAGGAAGGATTGTAATCTGCATGGCTAATTAAGTTTTAAATAAAATGGTATTTTATTTTATTGACTGACACTAAAATATTGTTCTATGTCCAAAATAAATGTTTTCTCATAGTATATGTTGTTTGAATATTGATAAATGTATTTGCTTTACAATTTGAAAAAAAAGTTTAAATCGTGAAAAAACACAAGGGCAAGTGAAAGTGCTGTCAACACTTGCCCAAAAGGCAAGTCAACATTTTTCTTAAGCGCGAAAAGTAATAAGTTATGATATTTAATGTACTTAATGTGTGTATGATGTGTATTTGTATTCATTGTCAAATATGTGTTCTGCCGTCCTACGAACCCAAAACGTGTACATATGGATGCAAAAAGTACATTGGTTGCCATGGAAATGGTCATTGGTTGAAATCGTGCAAAAAATAACTCAACGAACGAACAAAGAATGTTACAAAATTTAGATTTCTGTCATGACAACGCTCACCCAGAATAAACACCCCCCCCCAAGCACACACACACACACACACACCGACACGCACGCACGCACGCGCACACACATACCACGTACACAGACACGACACACACCACGTACGTACGCACACACACACCAAGTACACACATACACACACCACGTACACACACCACGCACACACACACACACAAACATACACACCACGTACACACACACCACGTACACACACATACACCACGTACACACACACACCACGTACACACACACACCACGTGCACACACACATACACACCACGTACACACACACCACGTACACCCACCCACACACCAAATACACACACACACACACACCACGTACACACACATACACACACAAACACATACAGACACATACACACGCACACACACACACACATACACACACACACACCATTTGCACTGAAAGAGAAATGTATGATTGGAATTCACAACAAAGCTGACCTTCATATTAACAGCAGTGAGAAGGTGATAACAAACATAATAATCTGACATGACATGACACGAGTATTGTACAAGGTTGAAATAAACACTTTTATCATGCAACCATGCTTCTTATTGACCTGATAATTCGAAGTGTTATCATGTCACTAAGAAGTGTTATCATGTCAGTAGGAAATGAGTTGTGCGCATGACGGATGTTTGCTCAATTTTCAGGTAGATCGTTTTCTCGTTTTTCAAACATCCATTTACAGCAATAATTCTTTAACTGCATAAATAAATATAACATTTACACTTCCATTAACATCAAATTGCCTCTTATTTTTCAATTCTCCATTATTCGCTCCATTCGGAACAAGCCAGCGTTTTGAATTAAACATTTTGAAACAAAAACGTAAATAGAAAAAAAGAAAGAAATGTTTTATTTAACGACGCACTCAACACATTTTATTTACGGTTATATGGTGTCAGACATATGGTTAAGGACCACACAGATTTTGAGAGGAAATCCGCTGTCGCCACTTCATGGACAACTCCGATTAGCAGCAAGGGATCTTTTATTTGCGCTTCCCACAGGCAGGATAGCACAAACCATGTCCTTTGTTGAACCAGTTATGGATCACTGGTCGGTGCAAGTGCTTTACACCTACCCATTGAGCCTTGCGGAGCACTCACTCAGGGTTTGGAGTCCCATGCCTCGACTGGGATCCGAACCCAGTACCTACCAGTCTGTAGACCGATGGCCTAACCACGACGCCATCGAGACCGGTAAAACGTAAATAGCTTCCTGCAAAGAATGTTTACATTTAGAACAGCGTCTGACGTCACAGTCACTAGCAGCCAGTGATGTAGATCTTCTTCATGTCACACGAGTTTATTTTTACAGAAAAGGTACAACAATTGTAATGTGACACAATAGACTTTGAAACATAATCAAAGTATTTTATTTAAAATTTGGAAACACATGATTTTTAGGCTGGCTATGCCATTCCCAAGATGCTTTTGGGCACCTGCACTTGTCCGACTTCCGGAAGTAGTTTCTACATGATAAAACTAATAGTTTCTCTATACCGCTTTTGACTGAAACGTATTACAAAAATATAACGTGAAAGGGATTACATGATAACAAAAATATCAGGTTACTACGTTTTGATATCGTGGTTATTTGGCTCGGTTCGATAACGGTGTAAAAGGCTCGCTGAAGCTCGCCTGTTACACCGTTATCTAAACCTCACCAAATAACCACGATTTCAAAACGTAGTTACCTGATATTCTATATATATAAACTGACGTTCGTGGTACTGTAGTTTTAAGACTGGAAGATACTCTAGGTAGTTGGTGTGCCCAAGTTAGCGTGCTTGATCTTTCTTGGACATAAATAAGCCGGAAGAAGGGCTATCACGGACACGCTCGTTAAATGGTAGTATTGGTATTTCTCTGTGGTGACGAAGTGCCGACATCGACTTCACAACCATTGTTTGCTTTGTCCAAGTCTTCCATCGATTAGCAAACGCGACAGCTATTTAATTAATAGCCGATCGCGACCCCAGTGGTTTGAAGTCTTGTGCACCCGTATAATGTGACCCCCTCCATTCCTTTGGTGGCGTCATAACGTATAAATGAAGGAAGTGAGGGTTATGCGCATATGCACGCACGAATGAATTAGTGAATGGATGAATGAATGGTTCATGAATCAGTCAATGAAAGGATGAAAGAAATAATGGATATAGATGGATGGATGGGTGGATGGATGGATGGATGTATGTATATATATAGATATGTATGTATATATATATATATATATATATATATATATATATATATATATATATATATATATATATATATATATATATATATATATATATATGAGTGAGTGTGAGTGAATTAGTGATTGAATGAAGGAAGGAAAAATTTTACGATAATCCTGCTTAAACAGTACACAAATTCATACATAACTGCTTGCAGTCAGGTTTATGACTACAACATACAATTACGTACTTTATGATATAACATTTAGTGAAATATTTTAAAATATCAGTGAAATAAAAGTGTTATCAGTCAGTCAGTGACGATAACACATTTTAGAGTGAAAATTTCACTATTTCACTCTAAAATGTGTTATCGTCACTGTAGAAAGTGTTATCTTCACTGTAAGAAAGCCGGAACTATTTTGATGCTGGCATTTTAAAAATAAATATAAATTGCCAAAAGTTATATAATAAAACAAAATGTCATGTTTTTTGTCAAATATGATTTATATCTCATATCGTGAAGTTTGCAGCGCAATCGCGACTCGTGAGATATGATTGCAAAATTCACTCGATGAGTTATAAATCATATTTGACAAAAAACATGAAATATCCTCTATATATGCCATGCCGGTATTTAATGCAAGAACCAAACTTGCAAACCACATATGAGAATGTTTAGCCTTCATTGTCATGGTCTTTTTAAAAGAAAATGAATTTTTTATGAACAAGTTTAAGGCATACCGGAAAGTGTATGATTTATTCAGATATAATGTATCAGGAATAGCGTCTTGGACCAGCGACACAGTGATGGCGCGATCTAACACGGGCATCAATGATTAACAACTGTTAGCCTGTACACGTGACTGTAAACGAATGGTGTAAAAATAAACGCAGCAGGTAGTCACGACTGCTTAATCATCGGGTGTGTAGGCACATTTAGAAAGTTGATAATGTTATTTCACTGCACGCATTTAAAAGCACCGACCCTAGTTATTAGGCATAGCTTTTAGCTATGTTCACATACACACAGATACGGATCCGATCATGCGGCATATTCATATGGAAATGGGATCCCAAAATCGGGATCGATCCCCGTCAGTGGGCCCATTGGGCTAGTTCTCGTTCCAGCCAGTACACCACGACTGGTATACCAAAGGACATAGTATGTGCTATCCTGTCTGTGGGATGATACATATAAAGGATTCCTTGCTTCTAATGGGAAAATGTATTGGGTTTCCTCGCTAAGACTATATGTCAGATTACCAAATGTTTGACATCCAATAACCGATGATTAATAAATCAATGTGCTCTGGTGATGTTGTTAAACAAAACAAACCTTATCTTTAACCGATAATCGAACGTAGTGTTCACATATGTACGGTTATAACTGCAATGCACGTACGGCAGCGGTTACGGCAGTAATACAAGTAACATGCTCAGATGCAGTTTTTATTTTATTTTATTTTATTTTATTTTATTTATTTATTTATTTATTTATTTATTTATTATAATTATAATAATAATAATTATTATTATTATTATTATTATTATTTTATTTATTTATTTATTTATTATAATTATAATTATTATTATTATTTTTTTTTTTTTATATTATTTTTTTTTTGGGGGGTGGGGGGTGGGGAGTCTATTTTGTCAACTTCCAGCATGCGGTTTGACGTGTGGATCCGATTTCAATCGCTACATGCGGCGATCGAATTAATCTTGTCGTCCGTATCCGGATGCCGTATTCGTATTCTTATTTGGAAACAACAGTCAGCGATTTTTACAGCATCCGTATCCGCATTCGTATCCGTGTATATGTAAACAGAGCTTAAACTAATTTTGGCTGTAACAGCATTGCTTACAACATCTGTATACAATTACCGCATTCAGTATTTACTTTCGATGAAGACGGACGTCAGCCCTTGCTCTCTCGATCTGCCCCCCCACCTGGGGGGATTGCTCAAGTCATACGGAATGCTGTTGGAATACCGGGTATCGTACACCGGGTCACGGGCCTCCGTGACCTTGGTGTACGGGAACCCACCATCTCCGAAGAGAGGAAGATATAGGAAGAGGAAAAGCGCGCCAGGGAAGGAACAGGGGGGGCCAAAGCCAGCGGCTAAACCGTTGGTGGCGGCTCCTTCTGTGAAACCGCCCACAGCCCAGCCTACGACCGAGAGGAAGAAGTTGGACAAGCTCCCGACAGAAACCACACGGCCGACTACGCCACCGCCAACTCCGTTCGAACCCATGTTCCCGGAGTTGGCGACCAGGCACCCTATTCGTCACTCTACTTCAACTCCGGAATTTAACCGTGCTACCAAGGAGGGGCACGACCGGAGTTCGGCCCTACCCGCCGTTGGAAAGAGGAAGGCCGAGACGACTGCGACCACCACCAGCAGGGACCCTCCCCAACAACCGCCGCCGCCCCCCAAAGGGGCTGAACCAGTGGAAGGCACTCAAGCCTGGACGCTCCACGGCCAACTGAACAAACGATATGGCAAGTGCTACAGGATGGATATCACTCGGCCTGAAGACTTTCTCTGCCCCCCTTCTGAACATGGATTTAGGAAGATCCCTAACGGCGAGGGAGACTACGAAAACCATATCGTCAGCCTAAACGACGGAATCAGCTGTTTGTTAGTGACACACCGCAAGGGACAACTCTACAACCAGGCTCTGCTGATCGCCCAGATGGATAACGTCTCAATCCATCGCATCCTGAAGAAGATCTTCGGAGGTGATCAGTACCCTAAGGCTGCCAAAGTCCTAGGCACACCAGAGTTCCATCAGTTCCTGCCCAACTACGATTCCAGAGTTTGGCTCTCCTCGCCGTAGTTACCAATCTCCCACCAATCTCCTACCAACCTTTACCTCCGTGAGTACTAACCTTTTTATTGGGTTAGACTTTAAACGTTTTGGAAGCAGTTCTAAATTCTTATGTTTATTTTTTTATAAGTAGTCTAACGCATTTTATTTTGGCGCCCGTTCAATTGCTCAAAATCACCTTAAAACTTTTCGGCCGAGCAGTCTTAACTATTTTTGGCTAAAATTTTAGAGTCCAGACATGCATCGGTATGCAGTACTCTTTGTAGACTTAGGTAAAAAACAGGCTTCACCGAGGAATCGAAATTCAGCCAATCAGAACACGGCTCCCACTCGGTGTTACTTCTTGTTTATGAAGTGTCTGCTAGTCGGTCCGCGCTAACTAAATGGCTTTTTTCCAAATTCCGCCCACTTCAAACTTACCCCCCCCCCCCCCCTGCTCCGGAGTCAGTCACTGGCGAAGTCAGAGGCTAATTCCGAAGTGGGCGTGCCTGAACCTTCGTGGATAGGGGCACGTAAATATAGTTACCCATACCCATATACAATTACCTGATGTCTCTTGTCATCCGGGTGTTTGAAATAGCTTCAGTTGTTTTATGCGAAACAAAGAAGGTACGTACATCCTGCTTAGGGCCAGTTACAGTTTGTTTCGTTTGACATCACTAAAACACATTGATTTATTAGTCATCGGCTATTGGATGTCAAACATTTGGTCATTCCGAATCGTAGCTTAGGGTCAGTGACTTTCAATTATTTACTAAACAGGTCAACAAAGCTGACTTGTAATTTACGTTTCCAGCTATGTGAACAAAAATGTATTAACTAAACAGCACCAGTCGTTTGTACATACGGATTACTGCGTGAACGTATTTATTGTGCGAACGCTTTTAAAGGTATTCGCGAAGGGCCATGGAAGCTTATGCGATGGCTCGGCGCTCATGGTCTGTCAACCTTTCACATTTGCGACGTCTTCCCAAGTTCCAACAGTCAGATTTTAACAAAATGTGGTCCAAGTCATCCTTGCATGATACTGACCAAGTATTGTTATTCGAAATCCAAGATGGCCTCCCTAGCCTCTGATTGACTGAGACATTTTGGACTTCGTCTCAAGTTCAACCATGCACGTTTTGATCAAACATCGTACCAATAATCACTCTGATCAGGTGTTGTTAATTTTCAGGCCGATTTGAAATCCAAGATGGCCGCCCTGGCCTTAAATATGCTAAAACATTTTCGACGTCTTCTCAGGTTGTCATCTTTTGGGTCGATTCGAAATCCAAAATGGCCATTCTGGCCTGTAACTGACTGAGACATGTTTTACGTCTCTTCAAGTCCTACCAGGCAGATTTCAACAAAACCTGATTCAAATAATCATCTCTTGAAGTGTTGATATTTGTTCGTCTAATATAATATTCAATATGTTTCACCATGCAGATTTCAACCAAACTTGGACGAGCGATTCTCCCAAGTGTTGTTATTTTTCGTGACGATTCGAAATCTATATTATGGCTGCCATAGCCTCTGATTGGCTGAACGATTTTCGACTTGTTGTTAAATTGCATCATGTAGATTGAAACCAACGTTGGTACACGTGATGCTCTCATGATTAGGATCATCGACGGTTTAAAACCTCGTTTATTCCATAAATAAAGGAAGGAAATGTTTTATTTAACGACGCACTCAGCACATTTTATTTACGGTTATATGGCGTCAGACATGGTTAAGGACCACACAGATATTGAGAGGAAACCCGCTGTCACCACTTCATGGGCTACTCTTTTCGATTAGCAGCAAGGGATCTTTTATATGCACCATCCCACAGACAGGGTAGTACATACCACGGCCGTTGATATATACCAGTCGTGATGCGCTGGCTGGAACAAGAAATAACCCAATGGGCCCACCGACGAGGATCGATCCAAGACCGACCGCGCATCGAGCAGACGCTTTACCACTGGGCTACGTTCCGACCCTCGATAAATATGTCACGGTGAAATTAGAATGCACAAAATGTCAAGGCATCTGCTGTAATTAAAGGGGATCGTTTAGTGGGCCAGGGTACAATACAAACGCATGCACTTCATTTCTTCATTTGTTATGTTAATGTCAAAACAATGGTCACCAAACAGCCATCTGTGATAAATCATTATTGTTTTGGTTCACTTTTCAGTCATTTTAATACCAGGTGAGCAATTTATGACTTATGGATGGGCCTCTTGTTTTTAATTAATGCTGAGCGAGTGCGAATTTCATAAATTAGGTATAGCATATCCGCGTGAGTAATAACTTATTTTTATCCTATAATTTAATTCTGATAACCATGTCATAAACCCATGTGATAATTGTAGTGTATTAACCCGGCTAATAATGGTATGCAAATTTGCAAGGTCTCTCTAGGTAATTTGTTGCTGTGGATGGGTCATTTGGTTATAAGTCAAGAAGACCTGCATACCTGAGCGTAACATTTTCAAAGATTTAGTTAAAATACGTGTGACATCAAACTAATTTGTGCAAATCGTGATGACATCATATTACCGATGGCGATGACTTTAGTACTATAATTTACTAACAATTTAATTAGAATGTTAGTTTAGAAGTGTTATAGGATAAATAGAATTCGCTACTCGTGAAATATCAACCTCGTCTAGTTAATCGACATTTGTCTCGGCAAATACCAATTAACATAGACTCAGTTGATATTTCAGTTGATATACTCGTGATGAATCCTCTATATATCGAAAACGCGGGCGTGCGTGTAAAAACAACCCCGAGAACTATCACAGTAATAAAAAACCCGAAACTTTCTCCACAAATACCCGCGAAAAAAAACAAAAAAACTCAACAACCCCCCAAAAACAACCCAAAACAAAAATGAAAAATACCCCCCCCCCAAAAAAAAAAAAAAATAATAAAAATAAAAAAACACAAAAAATAAATAATAATAATAATAATAAAAAATAAAATAAAAAACCCCCAAAAACCAACCCCCCCCCCCAAAAAAAAAACAAACCCCCAAACAACCCAACCCATTCCACACACAAACCAAAACCAAAAACAAAAACAACAATAACAAACAAACAATAACAACTAAAAAGCAAAACAAAACAAACACAGAATACTGTTTCCTAATGACTGTGCATAGGTGGAGATATCTCGAATACCTGACGGCCGTCAGGTTAAACACTACAGAAACATTCCTACAGGGACATATTCACGAAATACGCGTGACTCCGTTTATAACAGGATGTACGAAATGTGATAGGTACTGCATAGCTATTTACCAGCCTAGCTCACTTCGTGATTATGTCCTCAGGTTGATAGGTAATGGGTTCAAACCCTTCTTAGTTCAGATTAGATACAGCCCTCACACCCGTAGACCTATTTACCAGCCTAGCTCACTTAGTGATTACGTCCTCAGGCTGATAGGTAATGGGTTCAAACCCCTCTTAGTTCAGATTAGATACAGCCCTCACTCCCGTAGACCCTATTTACCAGCCTAGCTCACTTAGTGATTACGTCCTCAGGCTGATACGTAATGGGTTCAAACCCCTCTTAGTTCAGATTAGATACAGCCCTCACACCCGTAGACCCTATTTACCAGCCTAGCTCACTTAGTGATTACGTCCTCAGGCTGATAGGTAATGGGTTCAAACCCCTCTTAGTTCAGATTAGATACAGCCCTGACACCCGTAGACCCTATTTACCAACCTAGCTCACTTAGTGATTACGTCCTCAGGCTGATACGTAATGGGTTCAAACCCCTCTTAGTTCATATTAGATACAGCCCTCACACCCGTAGACCCTATTTACCAGCCTAGCTCACTTAGTGATTATGTCCTCAGGCTGATAGGTAATGGGTTCAAACCCCTCTTAGTTCATATTAGATACAGCCCTCACACCCGTAGACTCTTTTTACCAGCCTAGCTCACTTAGTGATTACGTCCTCAGGCTGATAGGTAATGGGTTCAAACCCCTCTTAGTTCATATTAGATACAGCCCTCACACCCGTAGACCCTATTTACCAGCCTAGCTCACTTAGTGATTACGTCCTCAGGCTGATAGGTAATGGGTTCAAACCCCTCTTAGTTCAGATTAGATACAGCCCTCACACCCGTAGACCCTATTTACCAGCCTAGCTCACTTAGTGATTACGTCCTCAGGCTGATAGGTAATGGGTTCAAACCCCTCTTAGTTCATATTAGATACAGCCCTCACACCCGTAGACCCTATTTACCAGCCTAGCTCACTTAGTGATTACGTCCTCAGGCTGATAGGTAATGGGTTCAAACCCCTCTTAGTTCAGATTAGATACAGCCCTCACACCCGTAGACCCTATTTACCAGCCTAGCTCACTTAGTGATTACGTCCTCAGGCTGATAGGTAATGGGTTCAAACCCCTCTTAGTTCAGATTAGATACAGCCCTCACACCCGTAGACCCTATTTACCAGCCTAGCTCACTTAGTGATTACGTCCTCAGGCTGATAGGTAATGGGTTCAAACCCCTCTTAGTTCATATTAGATACAGCCCTCACACCCGTAGACCCTATTTACCAGCCTAGCTCACTTAGTGATAACGTCCTCGGGCTGATAGGTAATGGGTTCAAACCCCTCTTAGTTCAGATTAGATACAGCCCTCACACCCGTAGACCCTATTTACCAGCCTAGCTCACTTAGTGATTACGTCCTCGGGCTGATAGGTAATGGGTTCAAACCCCTCTTAGTTCAGATTAGATACAGCCCTCACACCCGTAGACCCTATTTACCAGCCTAGCCCACTTAGTGATTACGTCCTCGGGCTGATAGGTAATGGGTTCAAACCCCTCTTAGTTCAGATTAGATACAGCCCTCACACCCGTAGACCCTATTTACCAGCCTAGCTCACTTAGTGATTACGTCCTCAGGCTGATAGGTAATGGGTTCAAACCCCTCTTAGTTCAGATTAGATACAGCCCTCACACCCGTAGACCCTATTTACCAGCCTAGCTCACTTAGTGATTACGTCCTCAGGCTGATACGTAATGGGTTCAAACCCCTCTTAGTTCAGATTAGATACAGCCCTGACACCCGTAGACCCTATTTACCAGCCTAGCTCACTTAGTGATTACGTCCTCAGGCTGATAGGTAATGAGTTCAAACCCCTCTTAATTCAGATTAGATACAGCCCTCACACCCGTAGACCCTATTTACCAACCTAGCTCACTTAGTGATTACGTCCTCAGGCTGATACGTAATGGGTTCAAACCCCTCTTAGTTCAGATTAGATACAGCCCTGACACCCGTAGACCCTATTTACCAACCTAGCTCACTTAGTGATTACGTCCTCAGGCTGATAGGTAATGGGTTCAAACCCCTCTTAGTTCAGATTAGATACAGCCCTCACACCCGTAGACCCTATTTACCAGCCTAGCTCACTTAGTGATTATGTCCTCAGGCTAATAGGTAATGGGTTCAAATCCCTCTTAGTTCATATTAGATACAGCCCTCACACCCGTAGACCCTATTTACCAGCCTAGCTCACTTAGTGATTATGTCCTCAGGCTGATACGTAATGGGTTCAAACCCCTCTTAGTTCAGATTAGATACAGCCCTCACACCCGTAGACCCTATTTACCAGCCTAGCTCACTTAGTGATTATGTCCTCAGGCTGATAGGTAATGGGTTCAAACCCCTCTTAGTTCATATTAGATACAGCCCTCACACCCGTAGACCCTATTTACCAGCCTAGCTCACTTAGTGATTACGTCCTCAGGCTGATAGGTAATGGGTTCAAACCCCTCTTAGTTCATATTAGATACAGCCCTCACACCCGTAGACCCTATTTACCAGCCTAGCTCACTTAGTGATTATGTCCTCAGGCTGATACGTAATGGGTTCAAACCCCTCTTAGTTCAGATTAGATACAGCCCTCACACCCGTAGACCCTATTTACCAACCTAGCCCACTTAGTGATTACGTCCTCGGGCTGATACGTAATGGGTTCAAACCCCTCTTAGTTCAGATTAGATACAGCCCTCACACCCGTAGACCCTATTTACCAGCCTAGCCCACTTAGTGATTACGTCCTCAGGCTGATACGTAATGGGTTCAAACCCCTCTTAGTTCAGATTAGATACAGCCCTCACACCCGTAGACCCTATTTACCAGCCTAGCTCACTTAGTGATTACGTCCTCAGGCTGATAGGTAATGGGTTCAAACCCCTCTTAGTTCAGATTAGATACAGCCCTGACATCCGTAAACCTAATGGGGCGGGACGTAGCCCAGTGGTAAAGCGTTCGCTTGATGCGCGGTCGGTCTAGGATCGATCCCCGTCGGTGGACCCATTGGGCTATTTCTCGTTCCAGCCAGTGCTCCACAACTGGTGTAACAAAGACCGTGGTATGTACTATCCTGTCTGCGGGATGGTGCATATAAAAGATCCCTTGCTGCTAATCGAAAAGAGTAGCCCATAAAGTGGCGACAGCGGGTTTTCTCTCTCAATATCTGTGTGGTCCTTAACCACGTGTCTGACGCCATATAACCGTAAATAAAATGTGTTGAGTGCGTCGTTAAATAAAACATTTCCTACCCGTAGACCAAATGTCACAAATTACCACATTATATACACCCGATAGCCGCAATAAAAACGGGTAGCGTACTGTGATGTCGTTCGTTTTCTCATCTCATTGACAAAAATCCCATTGTCTTATTGCCCTGAGGCAGTAAATGGCTATCTGCCTAAACAGTTATTAATTGCAGATGTCAGCTAATACACAGCTGCGCATATTCCACGAATAGACCTTGGTGTACGATAAATATAGCTCTTTAACAATAGCTTGGCCTTCACTATTGGCACATCGGTACACTGAGGAAGTGTTCCGGAGATCAAAGGTCATGAGTTCAATTAAGAGCAGGAGACCAGTGGAACGGCTCGTAAACCGCACGAAGGACAGAGATGGTCAACTGTGTGGTCGGTGTGAAACAATATATTAACACATATTATATTTCTGTCATGCACAAGTTAATTAGCAATTAACAAACAGAAGGATGTCCATGACTACAAAACGAATTTTCGTAAATTAACACACTCCCGATACCCCTCACCTCCCCCTCCAAAAAAGAAAAAAAGGAAAAAGAACAAAAAGACCCCAATAAAACACACACACACACACACACACACACACACACACACAGAGAGAGAGAGAGAGAGAGAGAGAGAGAGAGAGAGAGAGAGAGAGAGAGAGAGAGAGAGAGAGAGAGAGAGAGAGAGAGACATCAAACAAAACAAAACATTAACCCAAAAACCAAAAACAATGATAACACAAAAAGCAAACAACTGAACACACACCAAACTGGTCAGACTAATCCCACTGTAAAACCTAATGAGAAATGGTAATACATATTACAGTCGGGGAGACAAGAACTGGGATGTAGGGGTGAATAATAAAACAAATGTTAAAAGATAGGAAGAGTTGCCAGATTACCAACACAATAAGTGGAAATCAAAGTAACGTGAGCAGTGCGATAAAAACAAATTATCCGAGTATTATCTCCCATCACATCTACAACAGGATAACAGCATTCATGCTATCTGGGTTGTGCATACGCAAAAGAGGGAAATGCATACGGAAATACGCGAAGTCACCGAGTAGAATTTCTGGAAAACGACCGTGACAACAAAACAAAACTGCTTTCCTACACCATCAGTAAACAAATCTGCTAGAAATGCCAGCTCATCAAAACACCCATCCAGAGATGTCCTCTGTAAACAACCGAGAGAAGTGCACAGTCTACCTCTTAGCCCGAGTACTCTGACGGTAAGAGAGCAAGACGAACATTTGGATTTATACTTTGATTGACAACCTCATGCGCAACTGAATATTTTTTATGAGGTAAACTCAACAGCGTTGAACGAACGTGCACTAAAATTTAATACGATCTGGGTTAAAATCACACTGAATTGATTGAAAATTGAGGATTAGGATTGAACAGGGGGAGGGCTGGGCGAGTCAACTACTGCAACATTGTCCCACCTACCAGAACCAGAGAAAAGCAGTCTGGCCTTCAGACGAACCCCTGAAGGAGAAACTCTTTGGCCCCTTGGAGAACCTACGGAACACAGCAGCTTTTGTTCGAGCCACTGGGGTCTCTGTCTGAGCGAGCGGCGATGACGACGACGACGAAGAAGAACTACTCGCCGACAAGAGTGCGGTGGAGTATAAATCTAGCTTTACAGTCAGAGTACTCGGGCTATCTATCGCCATGCATTTCCTAGACGTTACAAGCAGAACTTAGTTTAGCTGCTGATGCTGTCAAAGTAGAACACGAAGATTAGCCAAGAAGCTCAGAGAACCTGAGCTATTCTCAATAAATAATCACTGTGACGTCCCGGGCAGCATCATCTACGTGAATCAGTGGTCCACGCTTCTTCCTCCTCTCTGGCCCATGGACCTGTGTCAATGAAATACTTATTTCCATTACCTGACTGGCCATGAGAGGTTGGGACGAGGAAACAAGAAGAATACCGCGGACTTACAGGTCTCGCCTGCCACAAACTTGTTCGATGCCACTGTCAGTTGCAGTTAATTTCAGTACATGTTAAATTAAAAAACAAAGAGATAAACTTTAAAATCAATTAAATAAAACAAAATGAATTAATTTTCTTTTGACACACATTATGATGAACACCAATAGGTGCAACTATGAATCAAGATTTATTGATGAAGCAAAGCGCAAAACTTTAAAGTGGATCCGTTCAGCTGATTTTTTTTTTCGTTCCATCCAGTGCACCACAACTAGTCAAAGGTCGTGGTATGTGCTTTCCTGTCTGTAGGATAGTACATATAAAAGATCCCTTGCTGCATTACGAAAAATGTAGCGGGTTTCCTCTGTTGACTACGAGTCAAAATTACCAAATGTTTGACATTCAATAGTCGATGATTAATTAATCGATGTGCTCCAGTGGTGTCGTTAAACAAAAAAACTAAAATCAAACGTTGAGCTAATCGCAAAAGTTGACGTCGTCGCCGCCGCCGCCGCTCCGCTGGAAAACTAATACCTGAATGTCGCCTTTTCACTTCGCAAAGGCGAGACACAGTTTTCATTTCATTTCAACTTATTTTCGTGTCTATAGCCAATTAAGGTTCAAACACGCTGTCCTGGGCACACACCTCAGCTATCTGGGCTGTCTGTTCAGGACAGTGGGTTAGTTGTTAGTTGGTTAGTGGTTAGTGAAAGAGAAGAGGGTGTAGTGGCCTTACATCTACCTATTAAGCCCTTAAGACCTCGCTCTGGGTTGGAGGCGATACCGGGCTGCGAACCCTGTACCTATCAGTCTGTAGTCCGATGGCTTAACCACTGCGTCACCAAACCTGGTTGTGAGACACAAACGGCAGACTTCATGGAGGAAGGACTAAGTGAGTTTCTAAATAGATCATGACCTGCCTGAAGCCATGTGAGTGTTTAACGTGGATCTCAACCTTTTTTATATGTCTACTGACACCCAAGCACTGCGCAGTTTACTATTTTACTACTTCCTGGGTTAATGTCTGTAGTAACTCGATTGATATGCTGTGCTTTATTATGATTCTATTTTATTGAAATGATGGTAATTTAAATAGATTGGAACTTTACAAACACATATATAAGTATACATTTATAATTGTAATAACGATTAATTATTAGTCAATAGAAATGTTTCGCAGACATTGAAATTCCATACACTAGGCAGACTCAGAGTCCTCTATAGATAATAGAGATATACAGAAGAAAAAAGAAGAAGAAGATGATGATGATGAAGAAGAAGAAGAAGAAGAAGAAGAAGAAAGAAGAAGAAAAAGGAGGAAATGTGAAGAAGAAAACATATTTCCTCTTTCTAATCAGCTGCCAATGCTATACTCTCAAACCATAATATTATAATGAAATGTAATTTTAAAAACACAATCACCATAAAACACGAAATGTATCCAATATTTAACATTTTTCTAAATATTTCTCGTCTAAACGTCATTACAGTTTATAATGGTTATCATTGCAAGGACAAACTTAAAAATGGTATCTCAAAGTTCTATATCGGCGGTTTCCTGCCACAGTTATTTATTACCTTTTACTCTGTAATATAAACATTCAATTGCATGCCTGTAAAAATAACAACCAAAGAATTTAATTTACTAGTAGAGAAAGAAATGTTTTATTTAACGACACACTCAGCACATTTTATTTACGGTTATACGGCGTCAGACATATGGTTAAGGACCACACAGATATTGAGAGAGGAAACCCGCTGTCGCCACTTTATGGGCTACTCTTTTCGATTAGCAGCAAGGGATCTTTTATATGCACCACCCCACAGACAGGGTAGTACATGCCATGGCCTTTGATATACCAGTCGTGGTGCACTGGCTGGAACGAGAAATAGCCCAATAGGCCCACTGACGGGGATCGATCCCACACAGACCGCGCATCGAGCGAACGCTGTACCAGTGGGCTACGTCCCGCCCCTTTGCTAGTAGAGAGAAAAATAAGAATATTTTAAGAAGAAATTTGTTTTATTTAACGACATCACTAGAGCACATTTATAAATCATCGGCTATTGGATTTCAAACATATGATAATTTTGACAGTCATTTTTCCATTGGCAGCAAGGGATCTTTTTTTTTAAATATTCCACAAACATGATAGCACATACCACGGCCTTTGATATACCAGGTGTGGTTCACGAGAGGTAGCTCAATGGGCCTACTGACGAAGATTGATCCTAGACTGACCGCGCATCACGCCCCCCCCCCCCCCCCCCCCCCCCCACACACACACATACTTAGAAGAATCTTTTAAAGGATGACCGACGGAATTTGACGAATTCGGTTAAAGTGAATGCTCCGTAACGTTCTGCCAGACAGATGTTGCCAATATGTTTGCTGTCTTTGTGAAAATCAGATATCTACAACGGCCCTATCTAGCTGCAGACAGTCATCTTGTCAGCTTTGGTGGACTCTTCGATTTCATAAAATCTGACAAGACAGCAACCTAGTGACACAAATAGCGAAATAGGCACTATAACTTATTAATAACACCTTTAAACAATCGACCTAGGTATTTGAATTGCCTGTTGTTATCATGACTTGTAGTTCCCTAAATGCATCGTTTGTCAATAAGCTGGAGTTTATTTTCACCGATACGTGTCACGACTTTACAACAACAAACTATGGACAATATAATATATACAAACGATATCTCCCGCCAGTAATCTAGTACTGGCTAGAGGCTACTCGATTGAAATAGATGTCTGTGCAGGGCATTGAGAACAGTCAAAAGAAACCGCTCGATACGCAATAACAATTAAAGCGGCAATCTCTAGAATACATGTTTGGACATCCAATAGCCGATGAGTGGTGTCATTAACAAATTAACATAGTTTTCTTAGCGGGGTGGGATGTACTCCAGAGGTAAAGTGCTCGCTTGATGCGCGGTCGATCTAGGATCGATCCCCGTCGGCACATTTTTCGGTCCAACCAGTGTTCCATAGCTAGTTTAACAAAGGCCGTGGTATATCTTATCCTGTCTGTGAATATTGCAAATAAAAGATCCCTTGTTGCTAATTGGAAAGAGTAGCAGATGGCATGGCAGTAGCGGGTTTGCTCTCTCATTATCTGTGTGGTCCTTGACGATATGTCCGACGTCATATAACCATAATTAAAAATGTGTTGAATATGTCGTTAAGTAAAACGTCCCTTCCTTCCTTTACATATTTGTGATAATTTACGTTAATAATTTGATAATTTTGACGTTAATCTAGGTCTCATAAAAATATATTGACACGTCATACGTGACAGAAAGACGGACATATTATCAACTGTTCTCTGTAACCATGCATTTCAAAACATGGTGCTTAAGAAAGAAAGAAAGAAATATTTTATTTAACGACGCACTCAGCACATTTTATTTATGGCGTCAGACATATGGTTAAGGACAACACAGATTTTGAGAGGAAACCCGCTGTCGCCACTTCATGGGCTACTCTTTCCGATTAGCAGCAAGGGATCTTTTATTTGCGCTTCCCACAGGCAGGATAGCACAAACCATGACCTTTGTTGAACCAGTTATGGATCACTGGTCACCGGCCTCGGTGGCGTCGTGGTTAGGCCATCGGTCTACAGGCTTGTAGGTACTGGGTTCGGATCCCAGTTGAGGCATGGGGTTTTTAATCCAGATACCGACTCCAAACCCTGAGTGAGTGCTCCGCAAGGCTCAGTAGGTAGGTGTAAACCACTTGCACCGACCAGTGATCCATAACTGGTTCAACAAAGGCCATGGTTTGTGCTATCCTGCGTGTGGGAAGCGCAAATAAAAGATCCCTTGCTGCTAATCGGAAAGAGTAGCCCATATAGTGGCGACAGCGGGTTTCCTCTCAAGATCTGTGTGGTCCTTAACCATATGTCTGACGCCATATAACCGTAAATAAAATGTGTTGAGTGCGTCGTTAAATAAAAATAAAACATTTCTTTCTTTCTTTGGATCACTGGTCGATGCAAGTGGTTTACCCCTACCCATTGAGCCTTGCGGTGGTGCTTAACAAGACAACTGACAATAGTACATTGATGGCGAAAATCATCCAGTTTGTTAAGACTAGCTGTATCTAGATTTTGTAACAGTAATTCGAGACATGGATATCTCAAGGGATAGATGTGTAAGCCGCTTTACGTTTGGTAGGTACTAGGTTCATAGTGCACAACTATGTTCAGAGGTTGTATGTCATTCAAAAGCCGACCGGTGCTCCACGACTGGCCTATTAAGGGTACTGGTGTGTGATGACCTGTCAAAGATTATGCATCAGATGTCAAAAGCCCTCATTTTAAATCTGTGAGGCTGCATTGAAAATTAAATTATATCATTAATTTTTTTTTTTTTAAATGAAACTTAATGAATATCGATTGACATTGGACTTTTTGTTTTAAATAATTAAAACAACTGCTTGTCATAACAATAATTCATTAAAAACGAAACACATCTGTGACCTATATTTGACCACCAAAACAGATACATGTATTGCTATTATTATTATAATAACATTTACATATTGTTGGTCTTAAACACAGAAGGTCATCGTTTATGCCCAATACTTATATAATCTATACACAAGTCCGTTTTAACAGTTTCCTATCGTTCTAACTTTTTCTTCTCTTTTGATTTGCACCGCTGAAAGCCTCTTTTGTATTTACCCGATGACGCATTTAATAAGGATGTTTTTGCGCTCAGAGCCAGTTGACTACCGTTCACACATCGTACTAAATATTACATACAAAAATAAATTACATTAATGTATCCGTAATGGAGTTCGCCATATTTGTTACTTGACACAGAAGTGGCCATTAAACAGGCAGCTGTGTATATATTCTCGGCTAAAAAGGGCTGGTTATCTACACGGCGGTCATATTTTTGGGAAAAAGCCCAGTGCAAAGCCATAACACCCTATCTAAACTTCCTCGTGCATAGTACATGTTACATCACGTAGCAGTATATTCCTGACCGGCCTCGGTGGCGTCGTGGCAGGCCATCGGTCTACAGGCTGGTAGGTACTGGGTTCGGATCCCAGTCGAGGCATGGGATTTTTACCGACTCCAAACCCTGAGTGAGTGCTCCGCAAGGCTCAATGGGCAGGTGTAAAACCACTTGCACCGACCAGTGATCCATAACTGGTTCAACAAAGGCCATGGTTTGTGCTATCCTGCCTGTGGGAAGCGCAAATAAAAGATCCCTTGCTGCCTGTCGTAAAGAAGAGTAGCCTATGTGGCGACAGCGGGTTTCCTCTAAAAACAGTGTCAGAATGACCATATGTTTGACGTCCAATAGCCGATGATAAGATTAAAAATCAATGTGCTCTAGTGGCGTCGTTAAATAAAACAAACTTTACTTTACAATATATTCCTCATATACTGTTGTTTAACAGCCTGGGTGTGTGGCAATAAAGTTTTATTTCAAGTTTCAACGTTTCAAAGTATAAAGGGAAGTAAATTTTTGTTTACAGAACTACTACTATGTTTTAAAGTTTGTTTTGTATAACGACACCAAAAGAGACCATTGATTAATTAATCATCGGGTAATGGCTGTCCAGCATTTAATAATTTTTATATATTGCCTTCAAAGGAAAGCCTACCGGCCTCGGTGGCGTCGTGGTTAGGTCATCGGTCTACAGGCTGGTAGGTACTGGGTTCGGATCCCAGTCGAGGCATGGGATTTTTAATCCAGATACCGACTCCAAACCCTGAGTGAGTGCTCCGCAAGGCTCAATGGGTAGGTGTAAACCACTTGCACCGACCAGTGATCCATAACTGGTTCAACAAAGGCCATGGTTTGTGCTATCCTGCCTGTGGGAAGCGCAAATAAAAGATCCCTTGCTGCTAATCGGAAGAGTAGCCCATATAGTGGCGACAGCGGGTTTCCTCTCAAAATCTGTGGTCCTTAACCATATGTCTGACGCCATATAACCGTAAATAAAATGTGTTGAGTGCGTCGTTAAATAAAACATTCCTTTCTTTCTTTCAAAGGAAAGCCTCTACAAATTTCCATCAGCAGCAAAACTATTTTATATGGCGCGGCCTTTGATATACCAGTCGTGTGGCGGAAAAACCACCGAAGAGGTTCGACCCTACGACTGAAAGACCTGAGACAAACGCTCTACCGACTGAGATACCCCCCCCCCCCCCCCCCCCACACACACACACACACACTCACATCGTTTTGCTCACACCTGCTTCCTGGTTGATTTGAAGATTCAAGTGTTACTTACTTCCTGTGACGTTTCAGCAGCAATAATAAAATATCCAACACAGTTGAATGGAACACAGTGTAAACACAAGAACAGTATTTATTTTTATTAGTGGTGGTGGCGGTGGTAGTGGGGTATGGTCCGGCCTCGGTGGCGCAGTGGTTAAGCCATCGGATTACAGGCTGGTAGGTACAAAGTTCGCAGCCCGGTACCGGCTCCCACCCAGAGCGAGTTCTTAAGGGCTCAGTGGGTAGGTGTAAGGCCTCTACAATTTAGCTCAGTCGGTCGATTGCTCGCTTGAGGTGCTTGCGTCGCAAGATCGAATCACCTCGATGGATCCATTCAACTGATTGTATTTTTTTCTCGTTCCATCCAGAGCACCACAACTGGTCAAATACCATGGTATGTACTTTCCTGTCTGTGGGAAACTGCATATAAAAGACCCTTTGCTGCATTAAAAAAAATGTAGCGGGTTTCCTCTACGAATCAGAAATACCAAATGTTTGACATCCAATAGAAAAGGATTAATTAATCGATGTGCTCTAGTGGTGTCGTTAAACAAAACAAACTTTAACTTTAACCCTCTTCTCTTTCACTAACCACTAACCCAATGTCCTGGACAGACAGCCCAGATAGCTGAGGTGTGTGCATCAGGACACTGTGCTTGAACCTTAATTGGACATAAGCACGAAAATAAGTTGAAATGAAATGGTGGGGTATGAGTGTGTGTGTTTTTTGTGTGTTTCAGAAGATGGCATATGGCTGGGGTCTCATTGCCTGTGATGTTGTTCAACAGGAAATGCCTTTGTCCACTGATGACTGCAATGTGATTTTAGTATAGTATGTATGCAAATGCGTTTTAAGGTCCAGTCATATGGATTTGATGTGTAAACGACAAGAACAACAGAGACACAACTTTAATGAAGAAATGTTTACAAGATGCATTGTTTCTTCCAAATGTATGATTTACTAATATAACTTATTATGGTATATTCTACAATATTTAAGGTTATAAAAGTTAAAGTTTGTTGTGTTTAACGACACCACTAGAGCACATTGATTGATTAATCATTGGCTATTGGATGTCAAATATTTGGTAATTTTGACACGTAGTCAGAGGAAAGCCGCTACATTTTTCCTACTGCTGCATGGGATGTTTTATATGCACTTTCCCAGACTCAGCTACATCCCGCCCTTTGGACATACAGTCTAAGAGAGAAAACCCACTACACTGTTCCGTTTGTAACAAGGGATCTTTTATATGCACCATCTCACAGACAGGATAGCACATACCACGGCCTTTGATAATCAGTCGTGCTGCACTGGCTGCAACAAGAAATTAGACCAATGGGCCCACATACGGGGATCGATCCTAGACCGACCGCTCATCAGGCGAACACTTTACACCTAAGCTACGTCCCGCCCCTATTTAAGGTTGTATGTACATTTTTAATTGTTTGACCAACTAGATAAAATAAAGTACATCGTAGTCGCATGTGTTGTAAAAAAAAAATTCTAAATACCCTGTTGTTACATTTATAATTCTATATCATTTTGCTTTTGTCTTTTCCATTTGCATCAGAAATCCAAATATTCGACAGATTACAAAAACAATAAACAAACAAACAAATAAACAAATAAACAAATAAATAAACAAATAAATAAATAAATAAATAAACAACCAACAACTAGGAAAGAAACCAAACAACATTCAACAAGAACGAAAATAAAATAAATCAAAAAATAAATCAAAATGTTTTTCCGCTCCTACAATCATGATAACCTTGCCTCCCACCCCACACGTGTGAATCAGATAAACAAGTCTACGAAATGAAATAAACCATGTATGATCAGTGCACTTCTAATAGCATTTCTTCAGCCTCCAGGGCGAGCCGTGGGCGGCCGGATCCAAAACAATATCCCCATTAAACAATTGCCTCGGCCCGCGAGTGTACGTATTCAGTTAGCTCGATCAATGCCGATATTGCGTCGGTGGATTCCGAACATGACGTCAAGCCAAGGTCGAACACCTAATGCGTTAACAGAGCATGCTCCCATGAGTTCTAGCCAGTCTGTTTCACCGCCCCTGACGTGGGATGTCGTGTTGTTGATCAAGACATAACACACAATATTCAACTGGAATTTTATTGCTTTAGAAAAACATGTATCCAGGCCATATCCTAGCTACACCAATAAATCGGTTTATGTCATTTTAAATTAAAAAAAAAAATGGAAAAAAACCAATACCAATAACAATATATTAAAATATTTTTAAAAAGCATTTTGAAGCAGTGTTGTTGTCTTTTTCTTTTCTAAAATTGTAAACACAAGATCACAAAATTCACAAAACATCGTAAGTTTATGACGATCTATTGATTGAAAACATATTTTATTGCATATATATATATCCAACTTACAAGGACCTCTCCTAATGACAAATATTAAATTGTACAACAATGGCGACTTCAGTTTTCAATCAATCAATCAATCGATCAATCGATGATTGAATCAATCAATCAATGATTCAATCAATCAATCAAAATAAACGTTGATGATCTATATTGCGTAATGTTTTGCGTGACAGATACAAACACATGTAAATATACGGCTACTAACCATAATTGTAAAGTTACGATGTTTTGTCAATTTGACCCTAAAATAACTATAGTCCGTCCCACGGGGAACGCTATGGAATTTACTACAAATTATTTATTTCTGAGCTAATTTTTCTTCTAAATTGCACACAAAAATAGGTTGGTTTTTTTGTGGGTTTTTTCCAAAACACTTTTACTTTTCTTCTTACGTCAAAGCAAATTAAAATTATTTACAAAAAATATTTTTGTAGGAGGATGGTACGGACTATAGGTCTTCTCGGTGATGGGAAGTAGCCCATTGGTAAAGCAAGGATCGATATCCGTCAGTGCGCCCATTGGGCTGTTTCTCATTCCAGCCAGTCTTAACAACACTGGTATTTCAAAGGCCATAGTATATGATATCCTCTCGGTGGGATTTTGCGTGAAATAAAAAAATCCCTTGCTACTAATTAAAAAATGTAGCGGGTTTCCTCTGTAAGACTATATGTAAAAAATACCAAATGTTTGACACCCGATAGCCGATGATTAGTAAATTAATGTGCTCTAGTGGTGTTGTAAAACAAAACAAACTTTAAAGGGACATTCCTGAGTTTGCTGCAATGTTTAAGATGTTATCGACTAACACAGACTTTTTAACGATTGTAATTAAATATCAAATATATTTTCCTGCATAAAATATTACTTGCTGTATATTAAACATTTTTCTGATCACTCTAATATTTGTACTGGGTTAAATTTCGTTTTATTTCCTAAAATATATTTTTTTCGTACATACGAAATTATTTGAAGACGAAATCCAGTTTTGGCTTCTTACAAATATTAAGACGACCAGAAACACATTGAATATACAGACACTTAACATGTAAGATCAATCGTAGAAATATTTTATTAGTCGGAAACATCTTACAATGCAGCAAACTCAGGAATGTCCCTTTAACTTTGAAGGTCTTCTAAATTTAGACAAAATGGTACTTACTTTTAAAATAAAAAAGGCACATTTATTATTATTATGGGAGGTGGGGGGCAATACTAAGGTCTTGAAGATCCTGTTTTTATAAATTGCAACGTCACACCGTTTTTGTTAGCAGTGTCTTTTATAATACACGTACTTGAAAAAAAAAAATCACTTCACAAATCTTTGCATGAATAAATACTTGCGTGTACTATGTGTGTCTGGTTCATCTGATATCTGTATTAACCAAAACCTGTATTGAAACGTGCAGTCTCGAGTAGTATACATGTATGTTGTAGGATATATCAACAGCAATACATTTCAAGTTTAACGTTTGTTTTCTTTAACGACATCACTAGAGCACATTGATTTATTAATCATCGGCCATTGGGAAGGAAGTCTAAGAGAGGAAACCTGCTACATTTTTACATTAGTAGCAAGGGATCTTTTATATGCACCATCCCACAGACAGGATAGCACATACCACAGCCTTTAATATACCAGTCGTGGTGTATTGGTGGAGGGAGAAATAGCCCAATGGACCCACAGGGATCAATCCCAGACCGACCAGTATCAAGCGAGTGCTTTACCACTAGGCTACGTCTCGTCCCGCAATACATATAACTGTAGTTGGTAATCTAGCTTACGTACAACTATTATTTGCTATTATACCGGTAACCATTATTAAAAACGTCGCTCGTGTCTCTTTGTCAGATCAAGGCAGCTGGCCAAGTGCATGTCCCCTGAATCAATTCTAATTTATGACTCACTAGAGCTTGTGGCAAGTAAAACGTATTTCACCAAGGACATACACTTTATAACCGTAAACGGTAACAATTTTACTGTCCTCTATTTAGTAAACTATGCTATATCATTGATAGGCAATATCACAGATTTAAAATACGAAAATAATACAATCTGTTATAAATGGCTCTTGACAGAGAAAACTTAAAGTAATGATACTTCGTTTTTAAGAATACACCTGTGACGTCACTGTATTGTCTCAACACTCCATAATTTTTCAGTAATGGAACGATGATTCCGTAACTCTCCACTGTTAAGAGTAATATAGATATATATAAAAAAAAAAAATAAAAAAAAATATATATATATAGATAGATAGATAGATAGACAGTATTTTGGTACTAATGAAAGGCCTCATATACCGAAATTCAGTTATCTTCTTCTTGTCCAACTTATTTTCGTGCTTATATCCAATTAAGGTTCAAGCACACTGTCCTGGGCACACACCTCAGCTATCTTGGCTGTTTATCCAGGAGAGAGGGTTACTTGTTATTGTTAGTTGTTAGAGAGAGAGAGAGAGAGAGAGAGAGAGAGAGAGAGAGAGAGAGAGAGAGAGAGAGAGAGAGAGAGAGAGAGAGAGAGGGTGTTACACCTACCCATTGAGTCGTTAAAACTCGCTGTGTGTTGGAGCCGGTACTGCGAACCCTGTACCTACCAGCTTTATGTCCGATGGCTTAACAACGACACCACCTAGGCCTGTTGTTTTAGTTATCAAACTCCCTGTAATTATAATCTGCTACTGCGACAAAGTGATTCTTACACGGAACAATACACTTTATGGAAGGCTAGTATAGTTACCGTGTATGTCATTCATAGCAAAGTTCTTTTCAGTAATGTTTGGTAGGTCCCTGTTTACATGTACATCTGTCAGAAAATGTAAGGCAGCAATCCGAATTTTGGTGCCCTTGATACGTAGAACAAGAGAATTAGACCTCAATCTATAACAAGAATATAACGTAAATATGTTTTCTGTTAAAATCTGTTTACTGTTCTTAAACATTTTCATTTTTTAAAAAACAAATTACAAACATTTTATGATTTCAGTTTTATAAGTATAATTTGATGTAAACTATAGACCTACAATATCATAACAAGGACAAAAATATGCTGCATTAATTTTTCGCTTATGAATATCGTGAATTCACAAAGTTCGAAATTGTGAAGACGACTTCACCAGGAGAAGTGCGTTCAGGCGATTTATAGATGATCTGCACCGTCACTCCAATCTCACATACACCAACTCATAATTGTGTTTGTCCCGCCATTTGTTTCCACGAGTTGTGAAGATTGAGATAGAAAATCACACCCCAGTTCAGGGGGCGAGAAGTAGCCCAGTGGTAAAGCGCTCGCTTGATGCGCGGTCGATTTGGGATCGATCCCCGTCGGTGGGCCCATTGGGCTATTTCTCGCTCCAGCCAGTGCACCACGACTGGTACATCAAAGGCCGTAGTATGTGCTATCCTGTCTATGGGATGGTGCATATAAAAGATCCCTTGCTGCCAATAGAAAAGAGTAGCCAGTGAAGTGGCGACAACGGGTTTCCTCCTTCAATATCTGTGTGATCCTTAACAATATGTCTGACGCCATATAACCGTTAATAAAATGTGTTGAGTGCGTCGTTAAATTAAAAAAAAACCCATTTCCTTCACACCCCATTTCATAAGTTGTGTTCACGGGTAATTTCGCCAAACGAACGCTCTTCGCAACTAGTAATTTGGAAATACGATATTCACGACTTCTAATGAACGCAGGATTAGTAGCTTGTTTTCTGGGGAAAACGTGATGTTCATGGGAAATCATCACTGGTTTTCACTATAAACGAATTTGACTTGAGACAGGTAAAGTACTATTGTATTGTTTTTACTGTATTTTATTTTTTGCTTATCGTATTGAAAAAACCCCGCATGACCCGTGTGAACATGAAGTATCAATAGAACACCCACTGAAATACATGGTTTTTCACACGACACAATTACATTGGCTTTATAAAGTCTTCAGCAATGGTTAGGCGTCATTTACCGCCCACTGAGGTGGCACAAGCCATTCGAATGCTTCAAGGAAGGATGTCACAGACTTCAGTTGCTAACCAGTACAACGTTCATCGCAGTGTAATTCCCAGGGTCTTTACAGGTTTCACTAGACTGGTCTATTCATAGAGCGACCTTGTCCAGGTTATCCAAGGATAACAACTCTTTGTGAAGACCAATATCTGGAATCATTGGCAAGAATAAATAGATTTTCAACTGTATGAACTCTACAAAATTATCTAGTAAGAGTACATAATAATCAAATACTAGTATCTGCTCAAACTGTTCGGGACAGATTCCATACCGATGGCCTGCACCGCAGATGACCACCGCAACGAACCCAACTCCCACAGCATCATCGACAGATGACCACTGCAACGCACCCCACTCCGACAGCATCCTCTACAAATGACCACCGCAACGCACCCCACTCCCACAGCATCATCGACAAATGACCACCGCAACACACCCTACTCCCACAGCATCATCGACAGATGACCACCGCAACGCACCCCACTCCCACAACATCATCGACAGATGACCACCGCAACGCATCATTGACATATGACCACCGCAACACATCTTTCCCACAGCATCATAGACAGATGACGACCGCAACGCACTCCACTCCACAGCATCACCGACAGATGACCACCGTAACACACCCCACTGCCACAGCATCATCGACAGATGACCACCGCAACGCACCCCACCACCACAGCATCATCGACAGATGACCACCGCAACGCACCCCACTCTCACAGCATCATCGACAGATGACCACCGCAACGCACCCCACCACCACAGCATCATCGACAGATGACCACCGCAACACACCCCACCACCACAGCATCATCGACAGATGACCACCGCAACGCACCCTACCACCACAACATCATCGACAGATGACCACCGTAACGCACCCCACTCCCACAGCATCATCGACAGATGACCACCGCAACGCACCCCACCACCACAGCATCATCGACAGATGACCACCGCAACGCACCCCACCACCACAGCATCATCGACAGATGACCACCGCAACGCACTCCACTCCCACAGCATCATCGACAGATGACCACCGCAACGCACCCCACTCCCACAACATCATCGACAGATGGCCACCGCAACGCACCCCACTCCCACAGCATCATCGACAGATGGCCACCGCAACGCACCCCACTCCCACAGCATCATCGACAAATGACCACCGCAACACACCTCATTCCCACATCATCGACAGATGACCACCGCAACGCATTCCACTCCCACAACATCATCGACAGATGACCACCGCAACGCACTCCACTCCCACAGCATCACCGACAGATGACCACCGTAACGCACCCCACTCCCACAGCATCATCGACAAATGACCACAGCAACGCACCCCACCCCCACAGCATCATCGACATCATACACAATGGCTAAATGAGCCGGGAATGGTTCTAGTTGAAGAATGGCACAGCATTCGGCAACGGCAGCTGGATCGTCCCATTGAATGATACATGTCCAAGACGTATACAAGCCTGCATTAATGCTCACCAAAGTTACACCTGATATTAAAGCCAATTACTGTAACAAAAATACTAGTTTTAATTAAATTTTAGTGTTCAACTGATTAGTTTGCACAGGCATTTTTACAGGTGTTGTATTCACGAGTAGATACTTCCAACAATTAGTATTCGAAACTAATTTCTTATCGTTCCAGCCAGTGCTCCACAACTGGTATCACAAAGGCCGTGGTATGTACTATCCTGTCTGTGGGATGGTGCATATAAGAGATCCCTTGCTGCTAATCGAAAATAGTCGCCCATGAAGTGGCGACAGTGGGTTTCCTCTCTCAATATCACGACTGGTACACCAAAGGCCGTGGTATGTACTATCCTGTCTGTGGGATGGTGTATATAAAAGATCCCTTGCTGCTAATCGAAAAGAGTAGCCCATGAAGTGGCGACAGCGGGTTTCCTCTCTCTATATCTGTGTGGTCATTAACCATATGTCTGACGCCATATAACCGTAAATAAAATGTGTTGAGTGCGTTGTTAAATAAAACATTTATATCTATCTATCTCTCTCAATATCTGTGTGGTCCTTAACCATATATCCGACACCATATAACCGTAAATAAAATGTGTTGAGTGCGTTGTTAAATAAAACATTTATATCTATCTATCTCTCTCAATATCTGTGTGGTCCTTAACCATATATCCGACACCATATAACCGTAAATAAAATGTGTTGAGTGCGTTGTTAAATAAAACATTTATATCTATCTATCTCTCTCAATATCTGTGTGGTCCTTAACCATATATCCGACACCATATAACCGTAAATAAAATGTGTTGCGTCGTTAAATAAATTTTTGTATTTCATTGTTGTTGCTTAACATTTTGTGAAGAGTATACTAGTATATCTGAGTAAATAATTCATATTTATCGTGAAATGGCAACGCCGAGGTTATCAAAAACTAGTTTCTGTTTCTTTAACAGACGCTTTAATAGTACACCCACAAGATAGCTGTTGAAATATCCTTTGTACTTGGTTTTGTACAGTGATACTGTATTTGACATGACACCCGTGCTGACCTTTCGTTAACTATAACGACTAGTTCAATTAAAGTTTGGATAATATCCCGTATAAATAGACATGTTGTTTTGCTAATAACCGACTTCGTTAATAATAAATACATGACGTACAGCGCGGTTGCTACGCGTTGACACATCTAAATTTAAAATACTTTAAACACACGCTGGAGATGTGCTGTTGAAAAATTAAAAACCAAGAAGCTCTTTCTTCCTTTTTTTTAATAGTAGGATCAAAACGAAAAGAAACAACAAGAGTTTAAATGTTAGAATAAATCGTTTAAATGTAAGAGAAACTGAAAAAAAAGTACATCAAATGAGATAAAATGAAAAAAAAGTAAAGTTTGTTTTATTTAACGACGCCATTAGAACACATTGATTTTTTTTTATCTTAACATCGGCTATTGAACGTCAAACATACGGTCATTTTGACACTGTTTTTTTAGAGGAAACCCGCTGTCGCCACAAAGGCTACTCTTTTACGACAGGCAGCAAGGGATTTTTTTATTTGCGTTTCCCACAGGCAGGATAGCACAAACCATGGCCTTTGTTGAGCCAGTTATGGATCACTGGTCGGTGCAAGTGGTTTACACCTACCCAATGAGCCTTGTGGAGCACTCACTCAGGGTTTGGAGTCGGTATCTGGATTAAAAATCCCATGCCTCGACTGGGATCCGAACCCAGTACCTACCAGCCTGTAGACCGATGGCCTAACCACGACGCCTCCGAGGCCGGTAAGAGATAAAATGATAGCATGGAAAGGGGTAGGTCTATTGGATTATTTCTCATTCCAGCCAGTGCTCCACAACTGGTGTAACAAAGGCCGTTGTATGTACTATCCTGTCTATTGGATGGTGCATACAAAAGATTCCTAACTGCCAATCGAAAAGAGAAGGCCGTGAAATGTCGACAGCGGGTTTCCTCTCTCAATACTAGTTGGGAAGCACTGGTTGGTGTATGTGTCTTATATATTATTGATGAGACAGTTACACGTAACAATTCAGACCCATGATTTTAAACACAAGTATTTATTTTTATATTGGCAATGGTACAGTTTACATACATATATTACATAATTAACAAAACACAACAAAAGTGGGTGTGGTTTTAATACATATAACCATGTACAGATAAACGTGATTTATATTACCAGCATTAACTATTTTCCTGCAGTATCTGACCTGTAATTTTCCCTGTCTGCACTAAGTATACATTTTCCTAGGTTATTCAGTTCCTTGTGTCACCGGTACTTGATAACTGAACAAAGCGATAAACACTGGGCGCTTGTAAACAACACAAACACAACATCGATAATAAACGTGCTAAGAAACGCCTCAATGCGATTTACTTTGGAAATGCATTTTTCTTTTTAAAGGAATTCCTTTTTATAGCGATGTATTAAATGCTCTGGCTAAATTTTTATTTCTCAAATGCAAATAACTGTATTCTCCCACAGTGATCTGGACCCCGAACACACCTCTTGTCGATAACATTTTAGAAAAAGATGTCTTTTCAATTCATTACCATCAATGTTTAACTCTGATGCACAGTCGATCCATTATCAACGATTTGCATCCTGGTTGCGGCTGTTTTTCAGGTCAGTTCTGTAATATAGTTACGTTCTTTGTTCGTCCGTCTTCTTGAAAACTCATCAAAGGCTGTAGTATGTGCTATCCCGTCTATTGGAGGGTGCATATAAAAGATGCCTTGCTACTAATGGAAAAATGACAAGACAAGACAAGACAAGACAAGATATTTATTCACTTATTGAGGCCACATGACCAAGATAACTACTTTTAAAAACAAATTTCCTCTCTAAGACTATATGTCGAAACGACCAAATGTTTGACATCCAATAGCCAAGGATTAATAAATCAACGTGCTTTAGTGGTGTCGTTAAACAAACAGATTTTTTTTTGGGGGGGGGGGGGGGGGGGGTGTTAAAAAATCATAACATTCAAACACCAAATGTCGAGCATGTTCCATTCTGCACGGGTGTACCGTGCGAGTGTGTGCGGGTATGTGCACAGGTCGTGAAAACAGCGTATCAGCAATTTAATTGTTTTGCGCGAATTTTCATATGCTCCAAATTTTCTGTCGGAATTCGAGAGAAAACCCCCACAGGTGACCGTGTTTGTGCGGGTTTGGTGGGAACCCAGGCATAGTCAGTCACTGGTATAACTGGGGGGGGGGGGGGGGGGGGCGTAGCCCAGCGGTAAAGCGCTCGCATGATGTGCGGTCGGTTTGGGATTGATCCCTGTCAGTGGGTCCATTGGGCTATTTCTCCTCCAGCCAGTGCACCACGACTGGTACATCAAAGGCCGTGGTATGTGCTATCCTGTCTATGGGATGGTGCATATAAAAGATCCCTTGCTGCTAATCGAAAAGAGTAGCCCATGAAGTGGCGACAGCGGGTTTCCTCTCTCTATATATCTTTGTGGTCCTTAATCATATGTCCGACGGCATATAACCGTAAATAAAATGTGTTGAGTGCGTCGTTAAATAAAATATTTCTTTTGGTATAACTGACGCTCCACGACTGGTATATCAAAAACCGTGATATGTCCTGTCCTATCTATAGGGAAACAATAAAGTTTGGTTTGTTCAACGACACAACTACATTGATTTATTAATCATCGGCTATTGGATGTCAAACATATGGTAAATGTTGACACAGTCTTAGAGAGAAAACCCGCTTCCATTAGTAACAAGTCACTATCCCACAGACCATCCCACAGACAGGATAGCGCATACCACGGCCTTTGATATACCAGTCGTGGTGCACTGGTAGGAACGAAAAATAGCCCAGTGGGCCCACCGACGGGGATAGACCCACCGCGCACCAGGGGAGCGATTTACCACTGGGCTACGTCTCGCTCCTGTGTATATGAAGAATTTATTTTCAAAACGCGATATATCCCTTTTTGTCATTTTGAGAAAAACATATTTTTAAAAATAAAAAGCCAGCCAATGCTTTAAAGATTAAATTAATTATTGTGTTGTATGAATAATCGTTTATTGATTAAAGTATTATAAATCTACCTTTCAAACGTTTCTCACTAAAACCAAAATTGCGACTTTTCAAAATTCAAAACGCTATATGAATTTAATAACAATAATTTTTGTCACTTGAAAATAATTCCTGTGGCACCTTTTAAGCAGAAAAACCCAAAACAACAATAAGAAATGTTTAATGACTAACCAACACATTGTGTAATCGGTAATTACCGGCCTCGGTGGCGTCGTGGTAGGCCATCGGTCTACAGGCTGGTATGTACTGGGTTCGGATCCCAGTCGAGGCATGGGATTTTTAATCCAGGTACCAACTCCAAACCCTGAGTGAGTGCTCCGCAAGGCTCAATGAAGTAGGTGTAGATGGTTTGTGCTATCCTGCCTGTGGGAAGCGCAAATAAAAGATCCCTTGCTGCTAATCGGAAGAGTAGCCCATGTAGTGGCGACAGTGGGTTTCCTCTCAAAATCTGTGTGGTCCTTAACCATATGTCTGACGCCATATAACCGTAAATAAAATGTGTTGAGTGCGTCGTTAAATAAAACATTTCTTTCTTTAATCAGTAATTGTTGTGTGCTAAACTTTAGATAATTTCAGTAATTGAAATATCTCAAGAAATGAATACCAGTGTGATATAATTTCAGTAATTGAAATATCTCAAGAAACGAATACCAGTGTGATATAATTTCAGTAATTGAAATATCTCAAGAAACGAATACCAGTGTGATATAATTTCAGTAATTGAAATAGCTCAACAAACGAATACCAGTGTGATATAATTTCAGTAATTTCAATATCTCAAGAAACGAATACCAGTGTGATATAAGATCAGTAATTTCAATATCTCAACAAACGAATACCAGTGTGATATAATTTCAGTAATTGAAATATCTCAACAAACGAATACCAGTGTGATATAATTTCAGTAATTTCAATATCTCAACAAACGAATACCAGTGTGATATAATTTTAGTAATTGAAATATCTCAACAAACGAATACCAGTGTGATATAATTTCAGTAATTGAAATATCTCAACAAACGAATACCCGTGTGATATAATTTGACCCGCTATATTAGGGTTCTTACCTTTGTTTATATAAATAATAAATATTAAAAAGTCATGTTAAAGTAATATAACAAAATGGGTGCCTGAACCTTTTTTGGATATAAAAGAAAGAAATGTTTTATTTAACGACGCACTCAACACATTTTATTTACGGTTATATGGCGTCAGACATATGGTTATGGACCACACAGATTTTGAGAGGAAACCCGCTGTCGCCACTACATGGGCTACTCTTTCCGATTAGCAGCAAGGGATCTTTTATTTGCGCTTCCCACAGGCAGGATAGCACAAAGCATGGCCTTTTTTTGAATCAGTTATGGATCACTGGTCGGTGCAAGTTGTTTACACCTACCCAATGAGCCTTGCGGTCCACTCACTCAGGGTTTGGAGTCGGTATCTGGATTAAAAATCCCATGCCTCGACTGGGATCCGAACCCAGTACCTACCAGCCTGTAGACCGATGGCCTAACCACGACGCCACCGAGGCCGTTTTTTTTGGATATATGCACGTAAATAAAGTAACAGTAACAGTAACAAAATGAAACCGACTGGCTGGATGTACGGCCTATACATTACATATCTCTGACATGTACACCTTTCTGTCAGCCATTATAACATACCCCTAGAGTATCTGTTGCATGGCTCCATTACATTTAAAATGTTTGAGTTTGTTATTGTTATTGGATATGGACGTGCACCGTGACATTCAGGTATTTGTGTGGATGAGTGCATGGGAATGTTTGTTTGTTTTGTTTAACGACACCACTAGAGCACATTGATTAATTAATGATCGGCTATTGGATGTCAAATATTTGGTAACTCCAAAACGTTAAACCCATATTTAAGTCTAAGTCTGACTCGTAGTCATCAGTGGAAACCCGCTACATTTTCCCATTATGGAGGGGTAAGCCCCCCAAACCTGAAGATTATCACCCTTCTGAATTGAATGTCCCCTTCTGTAGTTGATTATTATATATCTTTATAAAAAGTACTAACAAAACATTTTTATCGTTAATAAACGCAGTTAAAACCTATATTCGTGACACAATTTCAATAATCAAGAATCAAAAGGTAATAACCACCAATTAAATATTTCCTTTTAAACTGAAGTTATTGTTTAAGAAAACAAACAGGACGCAAAGACATGTATAACATATTAAACAAGTCGACAAAAACACCCACTGCCCAACGAAAATATTCACATTTAGGTTACATATTATCTTCACAAGAGTGGAGAAATGTCTATAATTTACCATTTCAATGTTTAAAAGACTCATTATTATTATGGTTTTAATATAGAATCCTACATAGAATTATAACAACTAACACTTTTCTTTATAAAGTAAAACATATAGAATTAAATATTTGTGAGTTTTGCCATGCACAACCAGAAACATTGGAACATTTGTTCTATGACTGTACCAAAGTCTTAGATGTATGGAAAGAAATTGAAGATAAACAGACTGTTTTGTGTGGAATCATAAATAACAAAAAACCTATAATACTATTTGCTAATTGGCTCATTATTAATTATATATATAAGTAAAATGCAAAAAACAGGAACCTAACGTATATGCTCTTTTAAATTTAAAAAAAGATAAAATACAAATTGAAAAATATGCTCTATATAAAAACTGTCAATTGTTCAAAGAATATGAGGACTATTGGGCACATTGGTCCAATTCCTAGAAACAAGGCATGTCAGTATATTGTTCTAGATAAATTTCTGACAACACAAATTGCACTAACTTCTATCTCTAAGTTTACTCTGTTTCGTCCTTTCTTTTTCTCTCTTTTTTTCCTTTCTTCCATTCTTTAATTATTTTTCTTTTATTTCAAGTTTCCATTGTTGACCCCATTTATATAATGTGTATACATTAATACATGTATATCCATGTATGTTAGTACTGTTGTAATATGCTATAATTATCATAATATATATATCAATATTATTCATAGTTTATAACATCGTTCTAAAGTAGTGATATTAAGGCCACATCCCTGACACTATCATATTTGTTTCTGTGATAATAAACATGTTAAAAAAATGTACTTACAAAAACAAGTAAACTTCCAAATTCAAGCAAAAATAATATCTTGACTTTCTATAAACATTAGAATATTATAAGCAAAACCCAGTAGAGTTGAACCACATGTATCGTACAATTTTGGGTGAGGAACACAAAAATTAATCAACCTGGGGACACTGTATCAAAATTACACATTAAAAAATACACCTCTATATTGTCAATGATTATAGACACCAGAATCAGTAGTGACAGGCGTCAATTGAGGTCAGCGAAAACACCAACCGAAAATCTGTTTTATACTGATCGTGACACAGTACAAAGGAAGCGGTAGGTGAGGTCAAGCCTTGTTAACCGAAACACGCGCCACCGTGTCAGGAACGTGCGCAGACGACGGGCGCGCGTGTTTTGTGCGACAGTGACGTTGCGTGCTGTTGCCCAATTGGAATCGGGGACAATGCCATCAGACGCCGTCTTGTAGCAGATGTTAGCTTGGAAATTCATCATTAAAAACAAATAAAAGAAATAATACGACAAAAAATAGAGAGAAAAAAAGAAAAAGAAAGAATTAAAATTGCTTCCTGCGGATTGTGACAAAGAAACGAGCGGGAAGTTTATGTAGGTTTAAATCATGTTATGATACGTTATAATTTCACCACTGTGAAGTTCTGATACGTTATAATTTCACCACAGTGAAGTTCTGCTTATCCCGTTCGATGAAATACATGTTTAATTTAAACCATAGTTTTCAGTTGCATAAGCGTACGAGACAAGGGGACAGGGGCGGGAGAAACTTCAAATTCTGGCAAAAATTATACAGATATACGGGCAAAATGTGCTAACCTGAGACCTTTTTACCATGCATTTTCATCATTCTACCATCAAAATTAGTTATAATCCGTGTAAAAATGCGTAGTTATTCGTTTGCAACCCTATATAACTGTTTGATAGTAATGCTAATATGAATAAATGCTGTTATGCAGATTCGGGCAATTTCTTTTAATTCTGGCAATTCTGGCAAAAGCCAGCCTGTCCCATCACCCCCCCCCCACACACCACACACACACACACACACACACACACACACACACACACACCCCTCCTCGTGCGCCTATGCTAATTTGGGTGCTGAATGATGTTTACTTCTATATATCGTGTAAGAAGCTTTAGTTATTTATATATACTAATTATGTCTTGCCGTAGAAATAGCACTGGTATAGAACGGGATCGCAATTTTTTCTTACCGTTTTAGATGACTTCGCCATTGATATGTAGGTTATTATCGAGCAACAACAACAAGGTCTATATTGATAAAGGAGGTTTAATAAGAAGACAATAAAACATAAGCTTACCACAGATCATATCGATATGGTAAAAGGATCAACAACCAACACGTACTATCGTAAGAAAGAGTGTTCACCTTATTTCTACATTAGAGAGGCGTGGGGTAAAAAAAGCCCGTCATTGTTTAAATTCAACATGAAACCATCACTATCATGTTATGTTTTAGAATGCATTTTCAAAGAACTATTAAACATGAATTTAGCATCATTTTCTTTTGCTCTTTCCGCTATCAAATGTAACTTTATAACCTCTTGTAACGTTTTTTAATCGCTCGCTTTAGTTATACGAATACGAACACAAATATGTTTATCTGGATTCCAAATCATTTCACAGCATGTTCCACACATACGAATGGTATCTGTTACGGTATTAAGGTAGTTTTTCATATGACAAGTATTTTTAAGTGACAGAACATTAGTTTTTAGATGCAACGACGTATTTTCACGATTAGAGCTGTTTTTTGGTAAATGAAATTAGATATTATTTGTATTTTATTGTTTATAATATCCCATGTCCGTATATCCAAAGCGTTTCTATCACAAAATGCATTTTGAAAATAGTTCTAAAAACGCTAGTAATGGTTATGAAGGTGAATACTAGTCTATTTTACTTGGGGGATGGACGTAGCCCAGTGGTAAAGCGCTCTCTTGATGCGCGGTTGGTCTAGGATCCACTGGGCTATTTCTCGGTCCAACCAGTGCGTGTGATATCCTATCTGTGGGATGGTGCATATAAACGCCCCCTTGCTACTAAATGTAGTAGGTTTCCGCTCTGAAACTCTATGTTAAAATTACTAAATGTTTACATCCAATAGCCGATGATAAATAAATCAATGTGCTCTAGTGGCGTCGTTAAACAAAACAAACTATAACATTAAATCGCTGGGCTACACCCCTCCCTGTTATGAATGAGACAGAGATCGAAGTACTGGATCACACCTCACCACTGTGAACTGTGCGCTAGCTACAAATTCCAGCCGGTACTGGGGTGCCTGCCAGCCCCAAACGTCATGGTTCAACTATTGCGTCGCAGAAGCCAGGTTCAATAATGTCTATACATGTACTTGTAGAGATCACGGTCGCGTTACTCACTGGTGGTGACTCAAATCAGTTCCATTTGCCTACCCGTATGGGAGATACAGTTTATCGATAATTGTATAGCCGATGATTCACTGACGACCGAGGACATAAACTAATACCTGCCACAGACCGGGCGGCGCTTAGCTAGGTAGATAGAGCGCTCCCATGGGCTGCTTGTGTTATAGGATCGAACGACTTTGGCGACCGTATTTGGGTATTTACTCGCCCCAACCAGTGCCTCGCGACTGGTATGTCAAAGGCATGTGCTGTTCTGTCTGTGGGGAGGGGGGGGGGGGGGGGACGTGCACACGACAGCTCTCTTGCTCATACTACAGCTTAGATTTCCTGTCACAAATGTTACCAAAATGTTTCACATCTAATAACCGAGGATTATTTAATGCAGCGATAGTGGTGTGCTTTAACGAAGCAAATATTAACCTGCCGAAGACGTAAATATATCGATTAATTTTCATTCAGATTTGGTTTAAACAATATTTATTTGATCCGTTATGTTGTCGACTTGATTGGTTAACCAGAAATAACCCTCACATTTGAACATACAATAATAATATCTTTTACATTAAAAAAAGAGTCATTACCCCCTCCCCCCCCCCCCACCCATCAATTAATATGTTTGAAAGATACGTATTTTAACACAAACACACACCCTTGTGAGAGTACACCTCCATATATATATATATATATATATATATATATATATATATATATATATATATATATATATATATATCTATATGTGACCGCAGCCATATTATTCAATGAAATAAGCACGATTGAAATTGAAGGCACTGTGACATTTAAATTAATCTAAAACTGATTGCTCTGTGACGCATACGTTACCTGGAAGCGCGAGCACCGTAAATAAGTTTTAGTTGTAAAACGCCGTTTAAATTTATTTTAAAATGGCTTTTGAAGATAAATAAGGAATAGAATACAACATTCGTTATGCCATTAATCTTACAACTCGTTGTTTAAAAAAAACATACCCAGCTTTTTTAGGAAGAAAAAACTAAATCATTTATTGTTCATCTTTTAGCACGCGGGAGGAATCGACACAAAATGACATAAATAAACGAGTGGTATTAATCTTTGTCGCACTTCCTCTCAAACCCAAGGTCGCCGCTCTGACTACCAGACCACAATGACGTCATTGCCCCACAGTTGTTTGTCGTTATTGCCAAATGCCACTTTTGGTAAAACTATCGATCGGAATTCTCTTTGTCGACATCGCACAGATCGCCTACACAAAGTAATTTTGGCGCACAACTTAACTACTTAACTAACGGTATCGGTTGGTTCGCAGATTGTTCAAATACCAATCGTTATTTTTGTAAAGACGAAAAGAAGTAATATATCTCAAAGGCATCCAAATTCGTCATTTTTCTAACCTTCGATCAACAAAAAAACACACCTCCAACCAACCCCCCCCCCCCCCCCCAGCAGTGTTGAAATACGGAAGTGTAAAGCTTGTGTAAAATAAAATTCTTAAATTAACGAAATTGAAAGGTGAGACAGCTTGTTTTAAAAGAAAAAATCCCCGAGAGACATAGACCCCCTAGGCGGTTATCAAAAAAAGAAAGAAATGTTTTATTTAACGACGCACTCAACACATTTTATTTACGGTTATATGGCGTCAGACATATGGTTAAGGACCACACAGATTTTGAAAGGAAACCCGCTGTCGCCACTACATGGGCTACTCTTTCCGATTAGCAGCAAGGGATCTTTTATTTGCGCTTCCCACAGGCAGGATAGCACAAACCATGGCCTTTGTTGAACCAGTTATGGATCACTGGTCGGTGCAAGTGGTTTACACCTACCTACCCATTGAGTCTTGCGGAGCACTCACTCAGGGTTTGGAGTTGGTATCTGGATTAAAAATCCCATGCCTCGACTGGGATCCGAACCCAGTACCTACCAGCCTGTAGACCGATGGCCTAACCACGACGCCACCGAGGCCGGTCAGACGGTTATCAGGACCCACTGCTGACTATATTTCCTTCTTTAAAAAAAAAAACCTCCAAAAAAGAACACCAGCACCCCCAAACAAAAACCCACAAAAAACAACAACAAAAAAACAACAACCCACAAACAAACAGATAACATAACTACAACAGCAATAAACAAAACAAAGCAATGACAACAACAACGACAACGACAAAAGAAATAAAGAAAAAAAATCAAAACCTCAAAACAAAACAAACAAACAAAAAAACAAAAACAAAACCCCAACAACTCAACCCCGAAAACAACCGGTGTGGATGTCTTTATCGATTATGGTAATCAACTACACGGCTGATAGGTATTGGGTTCACGGTATGGGATCCCATCCGTTTCTTTTAAGAGGCCAGCGGGGAGGTGTAAAGTCATGGCACAGACTTCTCTCTCACTACATACGCTAACAAGTAACCATTAACCCCTGTTCTCAACAAACAACTCAGATAAGAAAGGAAATACGACGCACTCAACACATGTATTTACGGTTATATGGCGTCGACGACGTGCTTGAAGTGTTTTTTCCAAAATTCCAACGCGAAAAAACGTGTACATGCCAAAAGACGTACAAGTGGTAATTAAAAATATGTTCATGAATTGAAATGAATACTGCTGACAAGTTCATGTAATATGAAACATTTTAGTGTTAAATATTTGTTTTGTGTTTCATATGTTTTTATTTTTTAATATACATTTTGGTGCATTTAAATACAAACTTTTTAGTGTTAAATGATTTTATTAAACGTTTTGTACTAGTTTCCGAGTTAATCATTCTTGTTAATGGCTAAACCATACTCACATGAAAGTAATCTGCGGGGGATTAAACGTGCATCTGACCATGACGTTTGAAGCTGTAGACGTTGTGAGAGAAGGAAATATTTTATTTAACGACACACTCAGCACATTTTATTTACGGTTATATGGCGTCGGACATATGGTTACGGACCAAACAGATATTGAGAGAGGAAACCCGCTGTCGCCACTTCATGGGCTACTCTTTTCGATTTGCAGCAAGGGATCTTTTATATGCACCATCCCACAGACATGGTAGTACATACCACGGCCTTTGATGTGCCAGTCGTGGTGCACTAGCTGGAACGAGAAATAGCCCAATGGAACCACCGATGGGGATCGATACGTTGTGAGAGATTACCTGAAGTGTGATCGGTTATAAGATCAACTCCTTCAACTGGCCGATTCAATTATTTCTCGTTCTAACTAGCGCTCCGCGGCCGGTACATCAAGATCCGCGGTGTGTGCTGCTCTGTATGTGAGAATTGCACGTAAAGGAGCATCCCGCGCGGCGACAACAGGTTTCTTATCTCATTTTATAGAGCTAGTATCGCAGTTGTCATACTGTGGAAACGAGTATCCCCCCCCCCCCCCCCCCCCCGATTAAACAATGTATTATTCAACAAACATTACTTCCGTTTACTTGTAACAGAGCTACAGTTCGTTACACTGTGTTTTAATTTAACAGCATTTTTATACTGATCTTGATCATCACTTAATGTTTGCATATACCATAGTTTAACACCCAATAGCTGATGTATGTTTCATCCATTCATTGTAACAGAGTTATTATTTGTGCTGTTCTGTCAGAACTCATTTTAAATGAAGTATGCTATAAATATAAATAATTATGAACAGTAATAACGAAAAGCCGCTCTCTACACAGGGAACCGAGAGCATTCTGGTGTATGTTCTTTTTTCACTTTTGCTTTCGTCTTTTTAATATTAGACCGGCCTCGGTGGCGTCGTGGTTAGGCCATCGGTCTACAGGCTGGTAGGTACTGGGTTCGGATCCCTGTCGAGGCATGGGATTTTTAATCCAGATACCGACTCCAAACCCCGAGTGAGTGCTCCGCAAGGCTCGGTGGGTAGGTGTAAACCACTTGCACCGACCAGTGATCCATAACTGGTTCAACAAAGGCCATGGTTTGTGCTATCCTGCCTGTGGGAAGCGCAAATAAAAGATCCCTTGCTGCTAATCGGAAAGAGTAGCCCATGTAGTGGCGACAGCGGGTTTCCTCTCAAAATATGTATGGTCCTTAACCATAATATGTCTGACGCCATATAACCGTAAATAAAATGTGTTGAGTGCGTCGTTAAATAAAACATTTCTTTCTTTCTTTCTTTTTTAATATTAGATGCCTTCTGGGACTGATAATGCCCCCAACCCACTTGACTACGACTGTCATCATATAAGCTCAGTCTTTTAATAGTTGCAAATGTCGAGTTATCTGTAAAGAAAACACCTTGTTAAAGTCGCACACCCTAGTTACGATTCGTGGAAATGTTGGGTTAACACACTCGAATAAAGTTACAACAGAGTAAAACGAAATTCTGTGATGTTGAAACAGGGAAATACGTTTAAAAAGTAGAGTTTGTCTCTATAACTGTTACTTCTCAGAGGTATGTGCGGGGTTTTTTTTAAAATATGACAAATACATTTCATGTACTAGAAACTTAATAGCCTAAACAATGGAATCTAAGTAATGTCTAATTTCAAATATAAATAAAACGGCTCTACTAGTGGGGAAAAACCGCCGCACTGTTTATAAACAAGTGTCTGTCACTTTAAATAAACAGACCGGCCTCGGTGGCGTCGTGGTTAGGCCATCGATCTACAGGCTGGTAGGTACTGGGTTCGGATCCCAGTCGAGGCATGGGATTTTTAATCCAGATACCGACTCCAAACCCCGAGTGAGTGCTCCGCAAGGCTCAATGTGTAGGTGTAAACCACTTGCACCGACCAGTGATCCATAACTGGTTCAACAAAGGCCATGATTTGTGCTATCCTGCCTGTGGGAAGCGCAAATAAAAGATCCCTTGCTGCTTGTCGTAAAAGAGTAGCCTATGTGGCGACAGCGGGTTTCCTCTAAAAACAGTGTCAGATTGACCATATGTTTGACGTCCAATAGCCGATGATAAGATAAAAAATCAATGTACTCTAGTGGCGTCGTTAAATAAAACAAACTTTACTTTTTTACTTTAAATAAACAAGTTCGTTTGACTATTGACTTTTGGGTTGCGTGGGACTGACTCATCCTTCTTCCGATATACCGAAACCAAGGACAATGCGAGGCGATTAGCGCAACGGGGTTTGCAGAAAGATAGATTCATAAACGTTTCCTCCAGAGATTTTTTTTCCAAGAATGAATGAGTCACGTGCTGAATCATAGCATAGACTGACGTGGAAGCGCCGCAATCTAGGTACCACAAGCTATCGGCTGATGATTGTAAAATCATAATTAGGAAATTACCTGAAAAAAAAGCAAGAAAAAAAAAAGCCACCCTTGCCGAAAAACAAAAACTAAAGAAAGAAAGAAAAAAAGACCCCGATATTTGCAAAGCATTGAATATTTCAAGTGAAATTTAATAACGATTTCAATTATAACAACTATATGAAGTCAGAATTGATTTTATATATTATCACACGCACGCAAAGTCCACACAGATGCAGTCCACTTGTTCTGTTGTCATTTGTCCGTGATCTTTCAAAGTTGTTCTGTTTAACGACACCACTAGAGCACATTGATTTATTAATCATCGGCAATTGGATGTCGAACACTTGGCAATTTTGACATATAGTCTTAGAGAGAAAACTCGCTACATTTTTTCATTAGTAGCAAGGGATCATTTATATGCACCATCCCAGAGACAGGATAGCACATATCACGGCCTTTGATATACCAGTTGTGGTGCACTGGTTGGAACGAGAAATAGCCCAATGGGTCCATTGACGGGGATCGATCCCAAGTGATCTTTCAAAGTAGTGTTTTTAGTGTAAATCAGTGCTGGGGCGGGACGTAGCTCAGTGGTAAAGCGCCCACCTATTGCGCAGTCGGTCTAGGATCGATCCCTATCGGTGGCCCATTGGGCTATTTCTCGTTCCAGCCAGTGCACCACGATTGGTATATCAAAGGCCGTGGTATGTGCTATCCTGTCTATAGGATGGTGCTTATGAAAGTGATTTACTCTATAAATAATACGTGATTATATTTGTTTTACTATATACTAGTATTATACAATTACTGTGGTGCGTCGTTTGCATCGTTCACTTAATAATTGTTAATATGTACAATATATATATGTGTAGCTCATATATAAATTATATGTATATGTGTGCGATTCCCAGCGTGGTGTGTGTACAGTACCTGTAGCATAAGCGCACGGGATCCCATTTTTGTTGGAGGCAGACTGGTTTTCCCCCGAATGACACAAAAATGTCCGAATTTGGATAAATGCGTGGTTGGTTTTGGGTTGTTTTTTGTTGTTGTTTTTGTGTTTTTTTACATAATAACATTACTGCCAAACAGCTATACAAGGTTGCAAATGAATCACTAAGCATTTTTTTTTTTTTTTTTTAATTTTTTTACAATTAATTTTGCGGGTAAAATGATGGAAATACTTAGTAAAAAGCCCTCACGTTTTAAGGAAAGAGAGCCAGAGCCAGAGCCAGAGAGAGCGAGAGAGAGAGAGAGAGAGAGAGAGAGAGAGAGGAAGAGAGAGAGAGATAGAGAGAGAGAGAGAGAGAGAGATAATAAAAGAGAGCCAGACTGAGAGAGAGAGAGAGAGAGAGAGAGAGATAGGAGAGGGCCAGAGAGAGAGAAGAGAGAGAGAGAGTCTCTCCCTATCTCCTAGAGAGAGATTTTTCGAGCGGGGGAGGGGGGGGGGATCCCTTTCTTTCTTTAGATCTCTCTGGGGAGGGGAGGGAGAGGAGAGATAGATATAGGGAGGCTATCCTCTGCTAGCTCTAGAGCTCTCTTTAGAGTAGATTTCTTCGAGAAGAGAGGGATCTTTCTTCTTTGCCTATCTCTCTCCTCTCTCTCCTCTCTCTCGACTCTCGGCGGGAGATTTTCTTTCTTTCTTTTCTTCTCTAGACCCCTCCAGAGAGATGCTAGACCGCGGGATGGTTTATATATGAGATATCCTCCATTTCAAGAGAGCGAGAGGCGACCCCACAGAGGAGACAGAGACGAGCTAGGGATGGGAGGGAGAGGAGACAGAGAGACAGAGACAGAGAGATAGTAGATAGAGATGCTCTTCTCTCTCCTCATCTCTCGTCCTCTCCTCGTTTCCCTCTCTTTTTCTCTCCCTCTTCTCTCTCTTAGAGAAGATGCTCTCCCTGCTCTTTCAGTCTGCTCTCTCTCTCTTCTCTCTCTCGTGCTCTCTCTACTCGCTCGATCTCTATAGGAGAGAAGATTCTATTCTGGAGCAATAGTATATAGAGGGGGGGGATCCCGATATACATAGCGCGGGTGAGAGAGAAGAGAGCCAGAGAGTATGCCATCAGAGTTTGCTCGATAAGAGACGAGACCCACATGAGAGACAGAGAGATACTGGAGAAACAGAAATTGACAAATCTATAGAGAGAGCGAGAGAGAGACAGACGAGAGATATACAGACATCAGAATATAAGATAGAGCCAGATCGATATGAGAGAGATAGAGAGAGATATATCGATAGAATATATATATCTATAGTCAGACTAGAAACATTATTGTGATAATAGAAAGATTCCGCTATACCATATACCTATACTTTTTACTCTATACGATCTCAGCTCTACTTACTCTGCTCCCCTCTAGCTTTCTCTCTCTCGCTCATGTGGCAAGAGAGACATTGACTCAGACTAGAACATACATAGAGCAGAAACAGAATAGAATAGCGAGAGAGAGAGAGAGCGAGAGAGAGAGAGAGAGCATGATAAGAGATACAGTAGAGAAGGATAGAGAAGGAGATCGGATAGAGATTAGATAAGAGGGAGAGACAGAGACACCGCATACTATGGGATCAGGGGGGGATAAGATGATCTCTCTCCTCTCCTCTCTCTCTCTCTCTCCTATCTCGTAATCATCTCTCGCGCTCTTCGCTTTTCTCTCTCGCTCTCCCTTCGCTCCCCCGGGATCGCATACTCCCTCCACAAGCGAGACAGAGGCTAGCGCTGCGAGATACATCTCCAGAGATGGGGAGAGAGTCTCTCTCCACAAGAGACACTATCGGCCCAGAGATAGGACATAGCATAGGGGGTATATGCTTTAGACACACGGGGGACACCTGAAGGCCTAATATAGGGGGGTCCGGATTGGTGGGGGGGGATATCTAGAGATGCGTAGATGAGGCGAGCGTCGAGAATCTATATAGAGACCTGAGATATAGAGGGAGAGACAGAGAATAGAGAGAGATACGAGACAGAGAGATACATAGACAGAGAACAGAAACCTATGATGAGGAATAGACAGAGGCATAGAGCCAGAGAGAGACACAGAGATGAGGAGAGACATAGGCAAAGAGAGACAGATGAGATAGACAGAGAGGAGAGACAGAGGAGAGAGACAGAGGCAAGTATATGTCGAGGATAGATACATCTATTATCTCCCATAGATAGAGACCATATGGAGAATTGGGCCCCCTTTCTCTGACCACTCTCCGACTCTCTCCCTCTTCGTCTTCGAGAGTCATAATCTCCCCCTCTGTTTCGACAGATCTCCTCTTTTCCTCTCTCTCCGCTGAGGATTGCTCGATAGGATTTAGATTGTTGTTTTTCTCTTCTCTACCTTCTCTTCCAACTCCTCTCTCTCTCTCCCGCTTCCCCTCTCTCCTCTCTCCATCTCCGCTCTCTTCCTCTTGTCCACGCTTCTCTTCTCTCTCTATCCTCTCCTCTGCTTGCTCTCTCTCTTCTTCTCTCTTCTCTTCTCTCTCTCGATCTCCCTAGCGAGGGCGGATAGGATAGAGGAGAGAGAAAGAGCCCTCATCCCCTCTTTCTATCCCTCTATCTTTCTCTCAGCTTTTCGATAGCGAGGAAGTATTTTTTATTCCTTTTTCAGACGGACTCACCGATTCCTCATGCCCATTCCCTTTTTTACGGGTTAACGACGGCACGTCAAACACATTTTTATTTCACGGTTAATACATGCGTCGGAATTTTCCTTCAGAAAAACACAGAATTTTACTGCTATACATCTATATTTCATATAAACCTTTATTTTTACACAAAAGTCATTAATAATATTACTTTATTGACCTTATTTTTCCTGCATTAAGGTCTTGTTTTTGTTGTTCTAAACCCCACCGGGCCCCTAAAGAAGGTTCACGATCTATTTGAAGTCTGGTAACAAATGAATGGACCTAAATGGACTAAATAAAATCCCCGAACCAGTGAGTTTGTTGTGTCCACGTTACCTGTCATTTTCAATCACCCCCCGTCTGTTTCGGTGACAGAGATAATCAACCGACTTCCCACTGAAATATACATCTCCACGGCGTGACGGTCAAGCATTTTGTTTTTGTAATTGCATCGTTTTGTTTTTTGTAATTGCATACCAATCACATCGTTTACGCTATTCGATCTAGTATCAACGTAGCCACGCGACGTAGCGACTAATCCCCCAGTGGACGTGTGATAGTGTGACTACTTCATGCATGCACAAAAAATTGGTAATTATCGAACATTGAGGGAATTCTTCAAGGCGTGGAAGCGCTGAGAAAAAAATACTTTAAATCCACAGTCTTTAATGATTTGTAAATTGATATCACACTGACGTATGCAGACCGGATATCTCTTAATGCTAGTTTGTATTCCCCAGACTTTTAATTCAGAAAACAAAAACAAAACGAATTAGTTGTTATTAATTTTGCCGTATATTACTATTTAAAATTGACCTCAACTTCTGTCATGAATCTGGTTCTCTCCCACCCCCAACTCACTAGGTAATAATAAAGTGGAAGACAATTCACTAGCAAGTAATCAAAGATGACTGTATTTATTTCAGTTATTATTTTTATTTTTTCTATGATCACCAAAATATTTCTTTTTATCCAGCAGTCACGATGCATGTATATAGCACAATATGATGACTAGACATTTTCGGGGTTTTTTTTTTTGGAACAGAACTACTTTGCCGTACTTACTATCTGGAAAGGAACGTTAACTTTTGATTCTACAATAATGCGATGTTAAAATATATATGGAATAATAAAACCAATCTTTATAATTTAAAAATCCCCCAAAATATTTAGCATTTTAAAATCTATTATATGAATAAGAACTATTTGGTTTTGGTGTATAGATATTACACGCAACAAGCTTACAGAGTAGTAACTGTGTAAAACGGTTAAGTTGTGAACTAAAACTGTTGATTTCATTTATTTTAACGTATTATGTAGGATTACAGGACTAACAAAATAACCCGTTACTGTGATACCATATCGACTTTAGTCTGCTGAGGTCGAATAGCGAATGTTTAACATCGTACCCCTGATATCAAGTTTCATTTCGTAAAAAATTAAATTAAAAAGCTGTAGCATTTTACTGAAAATATAGTAGTTAGGGTAACTTTTAATTTAAGTTAGGTTTGCTGTACTTTTTGTTTGTTTGTTTGTTGTTGTTTTTACACATATCTTTGATCTCATGTTACTTATGGGCTTCAAACTCTATTTCGTTCTTGTTTTTTGTTCTTGGTTATTATTATTATTATTATTATTATTATTATTTTGTGTTCTTTGTTTGTTTGTTCTTTGTTTACACTTTAAAATGCTTGTTTTAAAAATTGACAACAAACTCATCTGTGAAAATGCATTATGTTATACAGATGTTTCAGCTTATGTGGGACAAAATAGCTTATCACTGTAATACACTCATTGGACGTGTTCTGTTACGTGCTACATGTTTATATTTTGTAAAACTATTTTTCAGGCGATATTTACATATCCGACTGGGTCAGAAAGCAGCTCGGCTAGCCAGCAGAAAACACCTAGAATAGCCCTAGAAGGGGTCAATTTTCAAAATTTTCGGGGTGGGGGGTGGGGGGGTGGGGGGAGGGCTCCCAAACCCCCGCCACAGGCTTCGCGCCTGCAGCGTTCGCGGTGTCGGGCTTCGCCAGACACATCGACCCCCCCCCCCCCCCATGCAACATTTCCTGCGCACGCCCCTGCTTTTCCACAATGATATTCCAAATACTTTTAGTCCACAGAACTATTTGACAGTTGTATAGTTTATTTAGTCAGCTCTAGGCTCATTTGAATAAATTCAGCTGAATGCAGTTTTAAAAATCAATACAAGGTAATAACGGAACTTCTCATCTAGAACACATTTGCATTTGTAAACGAAAATAGATTTTTTTTATGTGTTCCGGGAAAAAGGGTGTGGGGTCCCCATACCTCCTCACAAGTTTCGGCCTTGTGAAATATTATATATGAACATCCAATAAAAATAAATTGTTGCCTGTTCATCCATATCTCTGTCTAATGATGTATCAAGATCTTAATATATTCAAAGGTTATAAGAACCGCCATAAAAACGTGTGAATAACAGACAGACGAATTGTTGTACAGCAGAACAGACGCTAAAACCATTATGTGAAGTGTTATCACCATGCTATAACACGGTCATTTCCATTTCTGTTTATCTTAAATTAGCCAAGGTCTTTAGCAAAAAACAACAACATTACTGTAGCATTAGCAGAATTTATGACTATACGAAATAACTATGTTACGAAAGAAGTAGCGCCGATTACTTTGAACCATGGGACTTAGCCGTATCAAGTACTCGTGTACACGTAATTACCATACATATTCTAACGTCTCGCTTTTCACCTGACACTTTACTCAATATGTATGGTGCAACTAAATAGGTTGATTTTTCTTACTGCGTAGTAGATATAACAAGTTTTTTTTCTTTCTTTTTGACGGTGAGAAAGGTAAGGCGGAGAAGGAGAGGTAATTTGAACCTCGAATCACCTTCGTGTTGGAGTATGTAAATCGACTTGTTTACACACCCAACTGTCCAGGAACAGATCTATTTATAGACTTGAAGGTATTCACTGATAGGTATTAAAGAAGCAGTACTCACGTACTTTTTGTATTTCAACTTATTTTCGTGCTGATATTCAATTAAGGTTCAGCGGGCATACACCTCGGCTATCTGGGCAGTCTGTCCAGGACAGTGGGTTAGTTGTTGTTAGTGATTAGTGACAGAGAAGAGGGTGTAGTGGTCTTACACCTACCCATTGAGTCGTTAAAACTCACTCTGGGTTGGAGCCGTTACCGGGATGCGAACCCAGTACCTACCAGCCTTATGTCCAAGGGCTTAGCCACGACACCACCGAGGCCGGTGCTTGTTTACACATCTAACCGTCCAGGAACAGATCTATTTATAGACTGTAAAGTATTCACTGACTGACGCAGTACTCACGTACCAAGAATGATGGTGTGGTTTTCACTCCACCACAATGATGATTGATACAAGAGGATTTTAAAAACAGAAGTTTCATTTCCTTCTTAACATTTAAAGTTTGTTGTTTCTGTTGTTTAAATGTATGCAGTGACAAATCCAGGGTGAAAGTACTGTTCTGTCTGTGGGAAAGTGCATATGAACGTCCTTTTGCTGTGTTTCGGATGTCCCAAGACAGACGTGCGCTACAACAGCTTGCCCTGAACGTGCACCTTAAATTATTTCCAATTCAATCCTAAACTTTCGTTCGGAATAGCCTGCGTGGAGCCATCAGGTTTCCTCTTTTCATTTTTTCTGCTTCCGTCTGTCTGTATCTCCCGTGCAGCAACCCCCTACATTCATTTAAAACTGAAACTATGGCCAACAGTTGGGGAAACGAGAGAGAGAGAGAGAGAGAGAGAGAGAGAGAGAGAGAGAGAGAGAGAGAGAGAGAGAGAGAGAGAGAGAGAGAGATTATAACTGCACGTGCATGCACAAACGATTGGCTCGGTTGTAGTGCGTTCGTTTGACATGCGAATAATCGTAGGATCTATCCGCTTGGTGGACCTATATGGTTTTCTAATTCCAACCAGTGCTCCACTAACCGATTCAAACAAGTGCTATACTAATGGCATATCAGAGGCATTATCGGCTTTATCCTGTTCTGGCTGATTGGGAAGCAAGCATCGCGGAATGTCCCATTCTTACCTTCACAGGATGATGCCGTTGGGACATTTTGAGCCGTCTTGGTACATAATGTTTAGAACTGGGTCATCGTGGGCAGTTGGGACACTTTGGGTTGCTAACACCCCTTACCCCGCTCTCCCATCTCCTTCCCCTGCGAGCTTCTATCCCGCCGTATTGTGTTATAACGTTTTGTTGAAACATCTCTTGAGCTCCCATTTCACGGCGAATACGGTTTTGACTGCGATAATAAGTTTGACATTTTAGTTAGTTTTCACAGAAATGTGTGGTATTTGTACCTACCACGGGGCATGAGGTAGCCCAGTGGTAAAGCGCTTGCTTGATCGGTCCGGGGTCGATCCTCGTCGGTGAGCCCATTAGGCTACTTCTCGTCACAGCCGTGGACCACGACTGGTATATCAAATGTCATGGTATGTGCTATCCTGTCTGTGGGATGGTGCATATAAAAGATCCCTTGCTACTAATGGAAAAATGTAGCGGGTTTCCTCTCTATGACTGTCAAAATTACCATATGTTTGACAGCAAATAGCCGATAATTAATAAATCAATGTGCTCTAGTGATGTCGTTAAACAAAATAAACTTGTTTTTGTACCTATCACCAGGATCATAGTTTTCTTAATAAACGTCGTTTAGGTCCTGTATTCTTGAGATACGAATTTGAAAATATTTGTTTTGATAAATTGCAACATGACATGTTTGGCACTAACAGAGGAAAAAACGACTTATAAATCATAAAAAAATTAGTTAAGCCATCATGAGGGGGGAGGGATAAAGTAAAAAAAAAAAAAACCGAAAAGAAAAAACACCAACAAAAAGAAACCCACACCATAAACAAAAAACCAATAAAACAACCACAAACAAACCATCTGTCATTTTGTTTAGCTGCAAAAGACCCTATAATTATTGTCTTGGTTCTTTTCCCACTACCCCCCCCCCCCCCCCTTCCTTATTATATTAGTATAGCTAATCACACATATCGTTTCGAGCGAATTTACGTTACTCTCAAATTTTAAACAGACACTAGTTCTTTCACTATTTGATATTATTAATGTGCCTTAAAAAAAATATAAATAAATAAATAAAACCGCAGGATATTATTAACTCTGGAGCGTTCAGTTTAACCGTGACGTTACGGAGTTCACTCAATCACCGGCGATGACCGATACGACTGGAGCTCCAGATCGTGTAACTTCGGAGGTGACTCGTATACGTCAGTGATGACGATCGTGTGCGTCGTTAAAGAGATAACATCGCTGTTCGTATAAACACAGGAATTACAGGCATGTGAAAAAACTTAATTCGGTGCGAGAGTTTTTTTGGTTTTTATTATTTATTGACCAGCTGATGTTCCGGACATAAGATACTGATGGCTTTAGTCAGATAATTCCATGGCCATTTTACACCCTTCCCACAAAGACACCACGGGAAGGGTGTGTGTGTCGGTGGTGTGTGTGTGAGGGGGGGGGGGGGGGGGGAGACATCCAAATCTATGCCGGAATCAACAGTAGCAAGTGAGTTGAAGCGTGTCTATTCAATTTGGATTTACAATCATAAACATCAACAAAGTATCACGTGTAAACTTTATTTTGGTACCCAAATGCATATATTAATGTTTTTATTTATTGTTATATTTACTATTACTACTACTACTACTACTACTACTACTACTACTATTACTACTACTACTACTACTACTACTACACCACACACAGATATATATATATATATATATATATATATATATATATATATATATACTATATATATAGTATATATATATATATATATATATATCCGAGTGATAAAGCGCACGCCTGATGCGCGGTCTGTCTAGGATCGATCGCCGTTGGTGGGCCCATTGGGCTCTTTCCCGTTCCAGCCAGTGCACCACGACTGGTATATCAAAGGCCGTGACATCCAATAGCCGATTATTAATAAATCAATGTGCTCTAGTAGTGCCGTTAAAAAATATATATATAAGTAGCCTCAAAAATGAATTTTCGCCTGTAAAATGTATGTATTCCTAGCAATGAATTAACAGTGAATGCAAAAGCTAACGTACTCTACACAAATTGCTGAATACTTTTGTAACAACCCTGATATGCATAACAAAACGGTGCTTCACATAATTCTTCAGGTATTATACCGTAAATCTATGCATTCATCAAACAGATGAACCACAATTTGTTGTGATAAAAAATGCAAAGGTTGAAATGGTCTGCAAAAATTGCTGAAGACTTGTGTGGGAAGTGCTTCACAAAATTTGTCAAGGATTTTAACTATAGGTACATTTGTATGCATTCATAACATGGACAGTTTATAAAGGTGAAGAATGCAAATATTGTAATGCTCTACACAAATCGGTGAAGACGTGTGATAATTAATATGGATGATGCAAAAAGTGCTTAACAAAATGCTGAATTTTGCTAGTACATTTGTTTGCATTCATATAATGAACAGTTTGAAATGTTGAAGAAAACAAAGATTAAAATGCCCTGCAAACCTAGGACCTGACACAAAAATGTTGTCCCTCGGGTTGGAATTGGCTGATCTACAGTATACCCGACAACGGTGATAGATTCTGTTACTCTTTGTTTCTGTTCCCACGCCCCCTCTCTAACGTACGATATGTTGCCGATTAACAGAGACGTTTTAATGACTAAACTTACATATTAAATACATTATTCTGCATAAAACACCAATGACTGTATATTAAATGTGTTTCTGATTGTCACAGTGTTTGTACTACGTCAAAAGTCATAATATAAAATATTTTGTTCGTACGAAATTATTGGAAAAGAAAGAAAGAAATGTTTTATTTAACGACGCACTCAACACATTTTATTTACGGTTATATGGCGTCAGACATATGGTTAAGGACCACACAGATTTTGAGAGGAAACCCGCTGTCGCCACTACATGGGCTACTCTTTCCGATTAGCAGCAAGGGATCTTTTATTTGCGCTTCCCACAGGCAGGATAGCACAAACCATGGCCTTTGTTGAACCAGTTATGGATCACTGGTCGGTGCAAGTGGTTTACACCTACCCATTGAGCCTTGCGGAGCACTCACTCAGGGTTTAAAAACCTATGCCTCGACTGAGATCCGAACCCAGGACCTACCAGCCTGTAGACCGATGGCCTAACCACGAGGCCACCGAGACCGGTGAAATTATTGGAAGACCAAAGGCAGTTTTGAATATTTTCAAAAAATAGAATGACAAGAAACACATTGAATATAATACACTACCATTCTAAACAAGAAGCTATATTTAGTATGTAATTTTAATCGTTTATGTAGTTTTATTAGTCGGAAACATCTTACACTGGTAGAACACTCAGGACAGTCTCTTTAAATTCTGATACATTCCCATGGTTGTACTGAATCAGAACAGACGTTGTATACTGTATTCAGACAGTCTCTTTAATTTCTGATACAATCCCATTGATACAATCCCTCTTTATTGTACAATCCCATTGTTGTACTGAATCAGAAAAGACGTATATTGTATTCAGACAGTCTCTTTAATTCTAATATAATCCCATAGTTGTACTGAATCAGAAAGTGCGATGTATATTGTATTCAGACAGTCTCTTTAAATTCTGATATAATCCCATAGTTGTACTGAATCAGAAAAGACGTTGTATATTGTATTCAGACAGTCTCTTTAAAATTATGATGTTGTACTGAATCAGAAAGTGCGATGTATATTGTATTCAGACAGTCTCTTTAAATTCTGATATAATCCCATAGTTGTACTGAATCAGAAAAGACGTTGTATATTGTATTCAGACAGTCTCTTTAAATTCTGATACAATCCCATGGTTGTACTGAATCAGAAAAGACGTTGTATACTGTATTCAGACAGCCTCTTTAATTTCTGATACAATCCCATGGTTGTACTGAATCAGAAAAGACGTTGTATACTGTATTCAGACAGTCTCTTTAAATTCTGATACAATCCCTTAGTTGTACTGTATCAGAAAAGACGTTGTATACTGTATTCAGACAGTCTCTTTAAATTCTGATACAATCCCATAGTTGTATTGTATCAGAAAAGACGTTGTATACTGTATTCAGACAGTCTCTTTAAATTCTGATACAATCCCATAGTTGTACTGTATCAGAAAAGACGTTGTATACTGTATTCAGACAGTCTCTTTAAATTCTGATACAATCCCATAGTTGTACTGAATCAGAAAAGACGTTGTATATTGTATTCAGACAGTCTCTTTAAATTCTGATACAATTCCATGGCTGTACTGAATCAGAAAAGACGTTGTATATTATATTCAGACAGTCTCTTTAATTCTGATATAATCCCATAGTTGTACTGAATCAGAAAAGACGTTGTATATTGTATTCAGACAGTCTCTTTAAATTCTGATATAATCCCATAGTTGTACTGAATCAGAAAAGACGTTGTATATTGTATTCAGACAGTCTCTTTAAATTCTGATATAATTCCATGGCTGTACTGAATCAGAAAAGACGTTGTATATTTGTGTATTGTATTCAGACAGTCTCCATTTGTTGATAACAAAAAAATGGATGATACATTTTAATACTTTTTGTGCAAAATATGATTTTGTATATAAAAAAATAATATATAAAAATTTGTTAGAAGAATGGCACCCCCCCCCCCCCCCTTCCCGAAAAAAAAGAAAGAAAAACAAAACAAAAACAAAACAAAAAACCTTCGCAATAACCAATACTTTTATTTATCGCTTCGCAGTTCGTAAAACTATGATTTTGACACGTCAGCATGACATGCTTTATTTACGATGTTCGTATTTGTGTCAATGTCGTGTTATTCTCTCCTTATTAAGAAGCGTTGCCAGGAGCTGTCGCGGACTCTTAGCCTAAAGGCAAAAGCAGCGATCTCCAAGTTATAAAATATTTATGTGGATTTTTTATTTATGGATAGCCGAATGATCTAAAAGCTAATTTAATACATGTGACTTTGACATAGACATCAATACATAGACATTAATTTAGCTAGTGTTCACTAGCGGACTTGGATCTCATGTAAGGGGTTAATTTCAGGGATGTTCAGTATTGTACAGTGAACGAGTCACACACACACACACACACACACACACACACACACACACACACACACACACACACACATATATATATATATATATATATATATATATATATATATATATATATATATATATATATATATATATATTACTATTTTTGTTAATTTTATGAAAATAACTTCCGTAAACCGACGCTTGAACTGGCATTTTAGCAATGGTTGTGTCTTGACTATGGCGAACGAAAGTTGTGGTGTGTGTGTGTGTGTGTGTGTGTGTGTGTGTGTGTGTGTGTGTGTGTGTGTGTGTGTGTATAGAGGGAGGGGGTGTCAAGTCGAACTTCCCCGAAGAGAATATTGGAGAAAAAAAACCAAATAGCTTGATCCCTTCCCCTCCACACGCGCCTTATGCATTTTACATATTATGTTACTGCTAGATATAAAGGAAGAAAGAAAGAAATGTTTTATTTAACGACGCACTCAACACATTTTATTTATGGTTATATGGCGTCAGACATATTGTTAAGGACCACACAGATTGTGAGAGGAAACCCGCTGTCGCCACTTCAGGGGCTACTCTTTCCGATTAACAACAAGGGATCTTTTATTTGCGCTTCCCACAGGCAGGATAGCACAAACCATGACCTTTTTTGAACCAGTTATGGATCACTGGTCGGTGCAAGTGGTTTACACCTACCCATTGAGCCTTGCGGAGCACTCACCCAGGGTTTGGAGTCGGTATCTGGATTAAAAATCCCATGCCTCGACTGAGATCCGAACCCAGTACCTACCAGCCTGTTGACCGATGGCCTAACCACGACGCCACCGAGGCCGGTCTGCTAGATATAAACACCGTACCCAGTGTAAAATAACCAGAGGACAGACTTGGGGTGCACTAACAGAGGCGCATCCACGGGGGAGCAGGGCACCCTCTCCACTGACTCAAAATATTCAAATGCCCCTTTTTTCCTGGTTATTATTATGTTTTAAAATTAGGATTTCCTTTTAATGCCCCCCCCCCCCCCCCGAAAACAATAAAATAAATAAATAAATAAATAAATAAATAAATAATAATAATAATAATAATAATAATAAAAATTAAAACTCAAATGCCTCTTTATTCCTGTTTTATTAAATAATAATAATAATAATAATAAATAAATAAAAAATTAGAATGTCATTTTAATGGCCACACTAAAATATTTTCTATATCCGTCCCTGAGTAATAGCAGGTCTTCTCCAGCTTTCAACAACTGAACTGAGTATAATGTTACTCAACAGCGCGTCATATCAGTATTTCAAGAATTGCTCATCGGTGAAGCAATACCTTTTGATAGTATGAAATACACGAATAAACATGACCTTTCCGTATAGGTTTCTCGCTGAATACGACAAGGAAAGCGCCGACGTGGTGAGTGCATAGCGTAAGCGTATTTAATGACGCGGAAGTCGGGTGGTGAAAACACACACAGGAAAACATCATGCGACTGTGACTCTACACCCGGGTTGCTCGTCACGTGACTTGGTCGCCCAAAGGCCAGCGTTGTCCGTCTGTCGCTAGATTATGATCCCATAATAATTCGTCCCCCAATTTGCCACTATTAACGGGAAGTAATTGCGGTTTTCCTCGTTTCGCCCATTTACTGCTGTTCATGGTTCTCCTTTTTTTTCTCTCCTGTAAAGCCTTTGTGAGTAACGAATGTGGGTTATTTGTACAGCCCCACACTGAAAACCGCATGGCCATGGTCCGGTGGTTACACTACAAAGCTGTTTTATAAACATGTTCTGATTCGATCATGTGGAATGCATATTCATACGTATGAGTGTACCGGCAAAACGCGTTACTTTCAATGACTTTAAAAACTTATGCATTCATTGTGAAGTGGGGTGTTAAATACATGTTTTTATTTGGGGGAACGAAATGGTGAAATATAACAAGCGGTATAGAATCTACAGCACACAAAACAAACTGTGTCTGTTACTGTCTGTCTGTCTGTGTGTTTGTTTGTCTCTCTATATCTGTGCCCATTGCATGTGGAACAAACCTAAAATAACAATTAAAATAGTTTAACTATGCCAACAGCAAACGTCGTGTTATTCGTGTTGGAACTAGCTTAGTAATAACGTGTTAAAGCACGTTGGAAGTGTACCATGACTGTTGTGTGTATTGCATAAGAGAGCGAGCGAGAGAGAGAGAGAGAGAGAGAGAGAGAGAGAGAGAGAGAGAGAGAGAGAGAGAGAGAGAGAGAGAGAGAGAGAGAGAGACAGACAGACAGACAGAGAGAGAGAGTAAAAAAACAAACAGAGAGATAGAGTGAAAAACAGAGAGAGAGACAGACACAGAGAGAGAGAGCGACAGAGTGAAAAACAGAAAAAAACGAGAGAGAGAGAGAGAGAGAGAGAGAGAGAGAGAGAGAGAGAGAGAGAGAGAGAGAGAGAGAGAGAGAGAGGGGACAGACAGACAGAGAGAGAGTAAAAACCATTTAAAAACAGAGAGAGAGAGAGAGAGAGAGAGAGAGAGAGAGAGAGAGAGAGAGAGAGAGAGAGAGAGAGAGAGAGAGAGAGAGAGAGAGAAATAGTAGGCCCTAATAACAAACGTTAAGTGTTGTCTAATAACTGAGATTAAATTCTCTCAACCCACTTTCACTACTTAAGACAATCATTGATACCTCATCATTATACGATAATAATCATTCATTATATCTCTGTCACCGAGAATCACATCTGACGAGGAAATCACCTGTCTTTAGCTTCATTTTCTTACACGGATGTTATGGTTGGATGGTCGTCCATCTATCATCCGTCAATTAGACGTTATCACCTCGAGGATGGAAATAGAAAATAACACAATTACTTTATCTTCAAGGAAAAATACATTTCTAAATTTTGTTTCTTTGTTGGTTTCTGTTTATGATAGTTTTTGTTTATGATGTTCTTATCGTGTAACAAACTACAAATAGCTTTCTTGCTTAATAGTTTCTGAGGAGTATGGCTGTTAATTGTCCTAAATGTTAGGAATATAACCAAAATCCCCGAGTTGCCACTGTAAACGTGGGTGAGTGAGTGAGTGAGTGAGTTAGTGAGTTAGTGAAGGAGAGAGAAATACAGTAATCTTGACACTGAATGTTTGAGAGATAGAACAGGAGCCTATTTCACTAAACATCGTAAGTTTACGTCTGCGACTAGCAGTAATACCGGTCATTCATTTACACGTTTTGACATCTATTTCACGCAGAAAATTACATCATTACGAAAGATGGAACATTTTAAGGACAAAAGAAAAGAAAATATGTGTACTTCAAACTATATTTCTTGTACTATAATAATAATAAGAAGAATTGTGGTTCAGTGGTAGATTTACGTTTACGTACAAAACTAGGCTTACGATGTTTTGTGAAATTGACTGTCCTCTGTATCAAGATTGGTTTCCATAAAATGTGTAACACATCGCCAACCATCGCAGATACCGATCAAAGACAAGTTTCATGAAAACACAGTCACAAATGTGACCGATTAACAGCATCATGGATAGTTTGATTTCTAAAATAAAGGTAGATTCAAGGACGGATACAAGATTTGTCTAGGGAGGGGGTGCAACGTTTAATAAGGGAACGCCCAGCATTCAGGGAGGGGATACATGTATATTATCCATAATGGTGTGTGTGTGTGTGTGTGTGTGTGTGTGTGTGTGCGTGCGCGCACCCCAGCACACTCCCTTTATATCCGTGCTTGAGATGGCATATCCTGCACATCATATTTCAGTTGCCTGCAGGCATGGTTAGTAATTACAGGTTGTCGCAATAATAGTGACAAAACCAACTTCTGTTAGTAGATTTATTCTTAAATAATGAACTCTCGTACAGGACCCTATACAGGCGAGAAGTGACACGTGACTGTTCACCCTCCTCTCGCACATACACGCACAGTTTCCCCGACACATCTCGCGATCTCGCAGTGCAATGCTAAAAGACTAGCAAAGAGGATGCTTTGTTGTCTAGCAGAGCCTCATAGACCGTAGTGAATTAGGCCCCATATTTCCAGAAGGCATGCAGAAATGTCCCCAGTGACATTTTTTATAAATCCAATATGGCTGCCAACATATTATATTGAACTCACTCTAATCATAATAACTCAGTAAGTAATAGCAGTAAGAAGATAACGTTAGGCTGTCTTCTGTTTTCATGCATGGGCAACCAGTTGAAGTAGTTGCTGAATCAATTAGTTGAACTCAACAGTCAGAAAAATCCAATATGAATTATGTTTATAAATCTTTAGAAAGGTCGTATACTTACATGATTTTGGCGAATTCCTTACAGCTAGGTCAATGCTCTGTATATATGTATATATATGTACACCATTTAAATGTATTAAATGATGTCATCCGGTCGCCTGTCTAGTGACATTTTCTTCACTGAAGTAATTGACGCCATATAACCGTAAATAAAATGTGTTGAGTGCGTCGTTAAATAAAACACTTCTTTCTTTCTTTCTTTCTTTGAAGTAATTGAATTCAGTTCACTAGTTAATGGTATGTTTTTGCACGGCAAATCGATGATTAGTAATTGTTATCTGATTGCAGTCATGGCTGAATCTCAAATCTGCTTCTTCTCTTAGCTCTATGAATGTGGAAAGAAGGAAAGAAGAAAAAGCAGTAAAATGGAAGTAATCTCGTATAGAATCAAACATAAACCGTAGTAAAAAAAACCCCACCTGAATGACTGTTTTCAAGAAAAACTGGAATTTGTACATGTAATGGAACCACCGATTCTTGTATTAGATGCTGTAACTCATGTGTTTGCTATAACAGAAAAATGTTTTATTCAGCACTCAGCACATTTTATTTACGGTTATATGGTGTCAGACATATGGTTACGGATCTTACAGATATAGAGAGAAGAAACCCGCTGTCGCCACTTCATGGGCTACTCTTTTTGATTACAGCACGGGATTTTTTATATGCACCATCCCACAGATAGGATAATGCATACCACGGCCTTTGTTACACCAGTTGTGGAGCACTGACTGGAAAGAGAAGTAGCCCAATGGGGCCACCGATGGGGATTGATCCTAAACCGACCGCGCATCAAGCGAGCGCTTTACCACTGGGCTACACGTACAACTGCTCCGAATGTCAAAGCTCACCTTGCTCACACACATAAAATGTCATCTGCTGCGGTTGGTTAGATGAGCTGGTCCCATTTAAGCGATTGCGGTTAGGTACAGATGAGTTTTATTTTTATTTTTTTATTTTCTGCCAGACAATTTCAGTGTCTGCCCCCTGCCCCATCCGAGTATAACCCTGTAGTATCACTCAGACGTCGTAAACGTTCATTCCAGATAATACGTGCTGATAATAATGGACACAGGTGGGCCTACAAAGAGCATATGATCAATATTTGTTAAGAACAAAATAGCAAATTGGGTGATACTGTACTCACAGAGGTGTTGACGATTTACATGTTTCAAATACCTGCTATTAAGAGTCTTTCCAGAGCTACATTTGTTCCTCCACGCTGCATACAGTACAGTTGAAGCAGTGTCACAAATCCAAAAGATGAGGCATTTGAAGCTGTGTGTACTAACATACTAGAAAACAAGCAAAAATCATATTGAGTTGAGTTGTTTGATCTGTGTGTAGAATGCCCTTGTTTAATCGACTCAAAGAGTGTCATAGTGAAAGTGTTGTGGTATTATCATCATCTGGTGTTGCCAACATCATGGGTTTCAGATGTGGCATGGCTAGATCACTGCAGCTGGTTAGTGATAGAGGTGTTGACTTATATCATTGCGTCGAGAGGGTATCTGTGACCATTCCATGCAGATATATCATCATCAAATTGAAGCGTGTGTGTCCACCGCCTTGCTGTAATCATGGCAGAAGTCCGTTTTCTTGGTACCCCCCTCCCCCCACCCCCCTCCACACCCGACCAGTAGAGTGGTAATCAGGTGTAGATCATAAAGTGACAGAAATGGAAAGCCAACCCATCCGAATGAAGTACAACGTGCAGCAAGAGCAGCACGACGTGCCAAAGAAAGCCTTTGGTGCCAGTTGAACAATCTCTTCGTCAGGTTCCTCTAGCCTGGCATCAAGCCTCAGCAGTAGTCTCTACTCACCGTGCTGTTTGAAAGGACTTCAATTTCTTCAAAAATTTACCACGGATTACTTGGAATACAATGGCTACAGCACCAAACTCTGTCGTGAAGCAGGTCTGCCCCCTGAAGTTCGCCTGCAACACAACATGGGGTGGTGTACCTCGTGCTTATGGACCAGACTCCAGCGCATCCCGACACAGTAAACTAGTCAAATTAGTGCAAACCACAGGCGATAAGTCCTTGCTAAATGAGTTGCGACGTCCAATCATAACAATAAGAATAAGATGTTGTAATGCTAGACATATTGGTTTTTCTGACATTTGTGTTCATCGATTCAGAAACTATTCCAAATGAATCTCAATAGAAATCTGGGTAGAGAGCCAAATTTTATCTTCCCACTGATACTACTTATCGAGTTATTACAAGTTTAGTTATTTGAATATGTGGCGGCGGCCATATTGGATTAAAATAATTGCCACTGGGAACAGTTGTGTACACCCTCTGGAAATATGGTTCTTACTCACGGAAGAACCAGTTTAAATCATTTGAAAAAATCTAGACCCACTTTCCATCCTATGTGAGGATTCCTCCAGACTATTTTTCAGGCCCGTAAAAAACGGGGTTTCGTATGCCCCTACTTGAGGACAAAAATATTCATTTTAGTCATACTCTAAATAAAGCTAAAAATCTGGATTGTAACCCTCCCACAAGAAACTGCACTTATGACTAGATACTGCCCCTTCATCCTCCAGAATACAAGTGCCCTTTTTATCTAGCTGGAGAGCCCTGGAGAGAGAGAGAGAGAGAGAGAGAGAGAGAGAGAGAGAGAGAGAGAGAGAGAGAGAGAGAGAGAGAGAGAGAGAGAGAGAGAGACGGACAGACAGACAGACAGACAGACAAACTTTATTCACGACTCGCCTAGAGTGTAGATAAAAACATACTTCAACAACAATAACATAATAATGCAGTAATAAAAGTACACAAACCACACTCAAGGTGTTTTGAAAAAAAAATTAGTGCTATTAAAAGACTGAAATATTTCCTTGTGTTTCTATGACTCGATTAGATCCCCCAGTCCAATTTTTTTTTTAGGCCATACATAAACAATATTATTGCATTTAAAACTGACGTCACCATCAGAACCTCGGGTCGAGCAAAGATTACAAACTATACGCTTTTTATATCCGGCTTGTTTGTCATCAGAGAATATGGGTGGCGTAGTGTCATATCACAGTGATGTATATTTAGCATGCGATTAAAGGTTTTGGTTTCCCTACTACATTGTATTAAACAGTTCGGAACGTATTATACGCACATATTGTTTTCTTATACAACTATCGGATTTTGTTTTCTTATACAACTATCTGATTTTCAATAAATTATAGTGTATATTTTTTTACTTCTAGCAAACACTACTATGTATTCCCGCCGGGAAGTCTTCAAAGGTTCAATGCACATAACTAATTATTACACATATTAACGGAATGTCGCAAACTACTAAATAGCATGCTTCAGGGCTCATACACTGGCTTTCGCGTACATTTTAAATCTGCATTTCTATTTTCGGGGATGAGGGTGGAGATGGGGGTGCAATAATAATTAAACAAATATAAAATACATTTTTTGTAAATTTAGGTGTCCCTAAAGTAAGATAGGTGTAAAAATGGGATGAGACGGTAGAAATGTGACCTTGCACAATATCAAATGTTATTACATACGCCGACATATCTTTTAAATATGCTACGGTTTCGGGTGAATCTTTCTTCTTTTTTATTTAAAGGTTGATTAACACCGGGCAACGTTTAGAAATCAATATATATTTTATTATTTTATTTATTTATTTATATATTTTTAAAATAGAATCTTCAGATCCCTAAATTCAGAATTACTGCCCGTGGCATAAGTAATATATTTAGAAAGTTCACAAATAACTGCAATAATTTTTAAGTGGTCCCATTTCAAAATGCGTCCCGAGTTACACTGCACACTGTTTACACTGGCAAGCGCATCTACAGCGTAATTTACCACCCCTCGGAACAGCGCCACGTCAGAGCCGAAATTATCACTAAGCATGTCTGTACACACAAACACACACACTCGTTTTGTGTCATGCTGACATCAACAATATTTCGAGCGTTGTCACGTGGCAATTGTTTTCACTGCGCACAAATCTAAATTTAGACATTTTAATACCCGGCTACCATATTGATAAGCTCTGCGGTGATACTGAGTCATGCATATCATTTGAAAAGACCGTTTGTTTTTCTGCGTGGTTACTTGCTTTTCAAATGAAGCGACGCTAATAAAAGGTCGAGCCGACGTCACGAGTCGGATGTTACCGCATGCGCAGTACGGACCCGGCTGTGTTAACAGGCTCCCGCATCGACAAACAACACATTTGAACACTCAATCACCGACCAATGGAGTTACCGATGGGGGAGCGCATTTTCCAGGCGGATTACATCCAGAGGAAACGATATCGCAAGGTGAGAAATATTAATTTGCACATTTCATATATTCTAGAAATATTTTTCTCCGCGTTTTTGACATGACAACGCGATGCTATTTGAATTATCGACGGCTGCATTTGACGTACGCTGCCGTTTAGTAGCCACGCGTGGGTGACTTGTATGTCCCGTTGTTTACCGATTAGCGCATACTGCTTGCGGTTACGTTCAAACGGCGTGACACCTCTCTGTTTGTTCTCTTTCAGAGTCGGATAGAGTACCTTGTCAAATGGAAAGGATATACTGTCAAGTAAGTTTACTTTTTCACACTCTATTCTTTTTCTTCGGATTCTTGTTTTCGATACGATTGTTACTGCGCATTTAATTTTTCCTGACATGCGTGTTAGCTAGAGGGAAAAAATCGATTGATTCTGGCGGTTTGGTGTCGCGGTAGATAAAATAGCTATTTTAGGTGTTCTAATCTTTTTTCTTCTTTTTCATTTTTAGGCACAGCACATGGGAACCCAAAGGGAATATTTTGGATCCGTTGCTTATAGCGGAATTTGAACAGAAGTAAGTTGTTGACAAGTCGTATCTGTGTTTACAATGTGTGTTTACCTGCCGCGTTGGGCTGCACGTGGCGATGTTTGTGATTGTTGTCACTGAAACAACACGTGGTAGGTCGTGTAAACAATGCGTTGCCAGTAAACCACCGGATGTGTAACAAATCATCATCGACGTGCACCAGTGTACATCCTTAATGATAATTCTGTACATAGTTACGTGATGTGAAGTACAGCGTGATTCTACCCCATTACATTTTTTAAAAATAAATTGGACGCCTCAAGTAATACATATAGATAGTGTTGGTTGGGTTAATGCCGAAGTTGGGGGAATGGCGAAATAAAGCGGGGAGGTGTTATATTGGCGACATCCTATAGTACATGTGTATTCCAGTATTGTACATCTGAAACCAGTCTTAGAAATAAAATGCAAATAGATGTAAATGGAAACAAAATACTAAAAACTATCCAGATATGTCAATATGCTATTTACAAGGCGCAGAGCAGGGGGTGTTAATATTGTCCCTCGAAAAAGTGGGTGTAGTACCCTGGTGCCTGGGCATTTCGAGGACCGATTTTTCACACACACACACACACACACACACACGTATTGCCAGTTGGTGTATTCCGAAATGCGGTTGAAGACTTTTTATGCAGTTGCTCGCCTCCCTAGAAATCTTCTGTATAATATATAATATACTCGACAGTTGTACCATTTAGGTTGACACTGTATTTGCTGCTATAAACAGCGTGTCATCATCAAACTCACAGACTGGCAGGTGCGTTGTCAGATGCATTTTAATAACTGGGGCAAGTAGAGACGTCAAATAGTTTCTTTACTGCTGCATACTATAGACGTATCAAATAGTTTGACGTATGTAAACATAACTAATTGGAAGTCACCAATCCGAGGAGGAAGTACCAAAGTAAATACTAGTGATGCTAATCAATACGGGAGTGTCGGCACAATATTGGCACAGTGGGGGAAAAAAAACCCCCATCTGTTTGGTCGGCATCAGTTTCAGGAAGATATCAGTTTGATGAAATGTTAATATTAGAAAGATGTCTGCTTTAGAAAAAAAGGACATTTCAGGAAGATAACATGCAGTTAAAAAGGGGAAATAATAGTTATTTAACAGTCATTCAGCAGTCCCGTATGAATGTAATCTAGAGTTGGGGTATGGGGTGGGGGTAGGGGTTACAATATCTAGTGATGGAGGGGCACAATCCAGGTTTTTACCTTTTTTATATAGAGTAGGATAAGAGAGAGAGAGAGAGAGAGAGACACACACACACACACACACACAGAGAGTGTGTGTGTGTGTGTGTGTGTGTGTGTGCTGTCGCCACCGCATATTGTTACTGAACATCACCAAGAGGTATTTTTGCATTAACCCACCAGTCGAGTGACGCTGGTTGGGATGGGATAAAACGCCGACCCATTGCATCTCAGGCAACAACTCTTCCACCGAGATACGTCTCGACCCTTTACTCTTAGCTAAACCTGTTTTAGGAAGATATCGGGTTCAGAGACTGCGCGATGTCTAATTACAGGATGTTGACTATCTAATCATTTATTAGACGTTCATCGTATATTTTGGGGTATAGGTTCTGAAACACTTGTACGTACTCAATTTATACGCCACTCCCAACTCGGCGCAATTCTGCCGTCAGTTTTCAAAGGATTAGATAGACTAGCTGGAGTTCTCTTTTTTCCGCTTTGAAGTCATCGATGACGACTGTCATTGGATGCTGTGTTTGTTACAGTCTGTAAGGATACGACCGAATTAGAAATGAATCGCAGGCCAATCGGAATGCAGGTTAATCTTCACTGTTTTGAAGCGATTGATTCGCCGGTTCCGTTTCCGCACCGGAACAGACGTAGCAATCGCAAAGCAGATGATCATAGTGTAGACCAGATCATCTTAGTCAGAGGATTCGACTTTGTTCATTTAATGTTTGTGTTTTTGTCTGCCTGTAACAAGAGGCGACTTGAAGCTGAGAGAGCGGATAACTCCAATCCCATCAACAGATGCTCGTTCGATCGGTTTTCACACTTGACAGTTTACGACTTAATGGCTCTAGATAACAATAGTCTTTTAGTGTTGGAACTTATCCGATTTCTCCCCTGAGTGCAGAGATAAGATAACGTACATTTGACTGGCGGTTTTTTTTACATCTAGGTACTCCGAATATTTCTCTGTAAAACTATAATTCATAAATGTTATTGTTTTTTAATTTGGATATTTTATATTTATCTATATTGATACCACCCACCGCCACCCCACCCCCTCAATAACCATGGTCTTTCTCGTGCTGGCGTATCGTTAAACTATTCCAGTCATTCGTTTTTAGTGAGTTGGTTTTCACTAATCTTGGTCAACAGATTTACATTCTACACGCATCATATAGAATCATGCTGCCGGGTGTGATCACCTGTGGAAGTGACTTATTTTCAAATTCAGATACAAATCCTTTGTCATCCTTTTTTACTAGTGCTAAGGAATAAACTGCATACCGCCACATTTTAGGAAGGAAAGGAAATTATTTTATTTAACGACGTACTCAACACATTTTATTTACGGTTATATGGCGTCAGACATATGGTTAAGGACCACACAGGTATTGAGAGGAAACCCGCTGTCGCCAATTCATAGGCCACTCTTCGATTAGCAGCAAGGGATCTTTTATATGCATCATCCCACAGACAAGGTAGTACATACCACGGTCTTTGTTACACCAGTTGTGAACCACTGACTGGAATGATAAATAGCCCAATGGGTCCACCGACGAGGCTCGATCCTAGACCGACCGCGCATCAAGCGAACGCTTTACCACTGGGCTACATCCCGCCCTGCCACATTTTAGTTTTGGTAAACCAGTGTTAGAACAATTACTAGAGCAGGGAATAACCATTGAAGGAATTTAATTAATTAATTCATCCATCCATCCATCCATCCATCCACGCTGTACACACATTGTGGGTCAGTTGTTAGTGGTTATAGAAAGAGAAGTCGGTGTAATGGTTATTGATATTGACGCTAATAAGATATATACCGATAAAAAAGTGTTTTATCTTTTAATAAAATGTATAAACCTCCCTCTTTTTCATAAACATACTAGTTGAATCTCATGGTGACACGTTGTTTTAAGTGTCTCTGTCTTCCAGTAGCCTATGTGGCGACAGCGGGTTTCCTCTTAAAAACAGTGTCAAAATGACCATATGTTTGACATCCAATAGCCGATGATAAGATAAAAAAAAATCAATGTGCTCTAGTGGCGTCGTTAAATAAAACAAACTTTACTCTGTCTTCCAGAAATATGTAGACATGTCCATTTGAGCAGGGACATAAGGAATCGCAGTGAGGGATATTTTATATGTTATGTACGTTCCCAAAGACATGACAGTACATACCACGAAGTACGATATTACTGTCAGGATCTATGGCTTGTATGATGTTATAGTTCCTGGTAGGGACGGGAACACTGAAAGTCATCTAGGGCTATCCGTAAAACGAGCACTCTACCACTAAGCTATATCACACCCTTGGGCACTGACAAAATGACGGGCCCTATTGTCAAGAACAAAGTAACGTATTCTGTCTCTGTATTTTGGGGCATATCTCTCGGAAAACGCGGGAAATGTACCCAAGTAAGGCGTGCTTGAACCTTTGGCAGCACGAGTCAAATGGCGGACTGATGGGTGTGTTATCGGGTTGACAGATGATGCGGTTACTACACCCACCCCTTGACGACAAGTCAAACACTGTCGTCGAACGATGTACACAGATATATTGTTTTAATTAAGACGTCTAGTTTTACGTAGGACGAGGTAGTGGTATTTGAACTGAACACGGTGAACCTGAAGCGAGTGATACACTTCAAAGAAGATCGATATTGTTAAACGATTGTCAAAGTGTCCGCCCGTTGTCGTGTTAATGGCCGAGATAGAACGGAGATTTCTTACACAAGGGTACTAGTATACTTGGTGAACTGCTAACCGCATTTAAACCATTCCGCTCTGTGGTGCTGGTGGATGGGTGGGTTGGCGTGTGTGTCGTGTAAATGTTTTAAATGTGTATGGCTTTGATTTAAAAAAAAAATCTAAATAATAGACCTGAAAACAACATAAAAGTGCTTGGTTTTTTATGTCACAATTATTACTTCAAGTTGACCATAGGTATATGTGACGGTACCTCACCGAAGCTTTGTCGGGTGGATTATGAAGGCATTAGCACTGGAATTAATGTTAAAATTTAGTCTGACCTATAAAACCCCCGTTTAATCCTACGGAATATTCCAAATTCCATAGCACCATACCACCCTCCGCTTGTTACCGGCTACGGTCTGACTGCTGGTGCTCCCTTGCACTTGCCAGTGCAGGCGGTACCCCTTCCAACCCACCTCACCTTTCTGTCCTGGACGGAGGAGCCAGCCGAGGCCGGCACCTGTGTCCAGGACAGGCGTGCGCTACAACAGCTTGCTCTCAATGTGCACGTTAAACACTTTGGACGTGGACTTGAGTCTAGTGTGGTAGCTGAAAACCATGTGTTGTGGGGGTGGGGTGGGTGGGGTGGGGGGGCGTAGCTCAGTGGTACAGCGCTCGCTTGTTGCACGGTCGGTCTGGGATCGAACCCCGTCGGTGGACCCATTGGGCTATTTCTCGTTCCAGCCAGTGCACCACGACTGGTATATCAAAGGCCGTGGTATATGCTATCCTGTCTATGGGATGGCAGGCCTGCACAAATTGCACGAACGATCGTTTCGTTCGTGCGTCGGTTATGCAAATTTATTTCGCATAACCGATTTACCGTTCGTGCAAAACTTTCTGAATAAAATGTCCTAGAGTCACCGGTTTTCGATCGCTTAAGCGAAATATATGAATAAAATATAAATAAAAAATTATAAGTATTTAATAATTTTTCTCTCGGAACAAAGCAGTGACTTCCGTGTTCGTTTTCGTTCTTGTGGTGACATCAGTGTTCGCACATTCTCGCACTATTGCAATTTACAAATGTGAACGATCAGAAACGCGTGTCGATCGAAAACGTGTGACCGTACGATACATCGCGGGTACAAACAACTTGACTGGTTTCCGACGTGTTATTATAATTAAATGTTACGGAAATGGCAGATACCAGTCTAGCTAGAATACTTATATTGTGAAGTGTAAGATATTCTCATTGGTTGTTGGATGTCACCGAAGGGAATTCCTTCAAAATGCGGCCAATCAGAAATTGCGATACTTCCATTAATAAACGTTAATCGGTAAACTTCGGCGATTACGGGAAATTGTCAAAATATCACACATGGCGATGAAAAATTGACTGTATAAGTTTGACGTGTATACTATAAAGGTATATTATTACAGTTCATTTTTACTTCAACATGACAATGGTGTTCTTTATTAAAATTATTTTAAAGTTCTTTTTCATTTTTAAAAAAAACCGGTTATGCAAATCAAAATAGGTTATGCAATTTTTTTTGGCATAACCGATTTTCCGGTTATGCAAATTTTTAATTTGTGCAGGCCTGGATGGTGCATATAAAAGATCACTTGCTGCAAATTGAAGAGTAGCTCATGAAGTGGCGACAGCGGGTTTTCTCTCTCTCTCTCTCTCTCCTCTCTCTCTCTCTCTCTCTCTCTCTCTCTCTCTCTCTCTCTCTCTCTCTCTATATATATATATATATATGTGAGGTCCGTAACTATATGTCTGACGCCATATAACTGTAAATAAAATGTGTTGAGTGCGTCGTTAAATAAAACATTTCCTTCCTGAAAACCATGCATTTTACGCAGGTATCTGATGCAAGGAGAAACCCAATTCCTTTTTTGTGTAACCCATTATGTTCATGTATTTGAATCAATTTTAATGCGCGAACGAAAAGTAGATTATGCAAGATTAGATTTGCGTGAGCGACACGAGAACGAAACGATTGTTCTTGCAACGTTACCTGAAACAGAAATGTAGCTAGGGTAACTGACTTTTTCAGTCAATGTGCGTGGTATGGGCCATGTACTATTCTCTAATGTCGTCAGAGTCATTTTACAATGTTCAGTGTTTGTCGTGTATCTCCGATTACCGACAGTTGCGTCGAGCCATATTAAAACGATCAAATGCGGGGAAGCAGATCTGATATCAGTTAGCGCACGCGTTAGACTCACACATCGATTTAATTGCCTGGTGACACCATAAACCGCGGAACTTATGTATTTGCTGTTTTTTTAGTGTTGACCTCTGGGTTTGAACTGTCACGTGAAGACCGGCGTATTTCCGAACGTTGATTGATGGGTATAACGCAGCCACGGCTGATTAGCGGGTTCGATTACGCAGTCAGCAGTCTTGAACGTCTTACTAGTGTGCTGTTATTGCCCCGATTATCACGCTTCGTTGCTTATCAGCTGAAAAATATTTTGTCTTGTTTAACGACACCACTAGAGCACATTAATTTATTGGATGTCAAACATATAGTCATTTTGACAGTCATTGAGAGGAAACCCGCTACATTTTCCTATTGGTAGTAAGGGATCTTTTATATGCACCATCCCACAGACAGGATAGCTCATACCACGGCCTTTGATATACCAGTCGTGGTGCACTGGCTGGAACGAGAAATAGCACAATGGGCCCACCGACGGGTTCTTACCAGCTGAAGACATAATATTGTTTTGTATTAAAACAGAAAGAAAACAGGAAAACGGTCATTGGCATTTTGCACCTGTATTTAAATAGGCCCCTTTTTTTTCTTTTTTTTTTTTTGTGAGTGCTTGGGACAGTTGACCCTTTTGACCTTTCGTCTCCTTACGTATCCACATTATATTGGTTGGTTTATATGGCCGAATACAGGACTGTTCGGGAGATACGCTACTAGCCTTTTTGGGGACAGCAAGCCCTTTTTATGCATTTGACAATAATATAAGGGCCATCGTGCGCTTTATATATGTCGAACTCTCAGCATGTTTGCATTTAACAACCCCCTCTTTAAATTCCGCCCCAGACTTCAGTCACTTCACATATCAGTATAAATGGTATTTATATTTAATTTTATATAGTGAAAGGTTGAATATTATGGCCGTGTAAATATGTCCGGTTCTAACACCTTCAAATATATGTACATGTATATTTAGACCCTAAAACATGGACAAGGAACTATAGACATGACGCGGCACGTGGAGCAGTCATCTGTTTCACTACGAACACCGTGTGTATCTGGATTATATATAAATATATAACATCTAGATTGCGCAGTCATTACGCGATCGACAGTAAGGCTTGACGGCAGTGGACTCGTATCACAGTTAGTGTACCACCTCCAATCCAGGCTGTTAGGGGAGGGGGCGGGGGAGGGTAAGGCGCTACACCGACGACTTGCTCACAAAGGGTTTTTTTTGCAGTACCATTTGTAAGAACGGCGTACAACATGCGATCGCTAAACCGCTCCCTGTCCCGAGTCAGACCCCCGATCCTATCGGAGGTCGGACTCGGGATAGGCGTGTTCGAAACCCTAGTGGTATATGGTAACGTTAAACAAGTTGCTAAGCTAAGCTAAACCACAACATTTCAGTCACACGCTACATATAGTGTAGCACGGGAATTCTGCAAGAAGAGTTTGTTTTGTTTAATGACACCACTAGGGCACATTGCTTTATTAATCATCGGCTATTAGATGTCAAACATTTGGTAGTTCTGACATATATAGTCTTGGAGGAAACCTGCGACATTTTCCCATATCCCAAGGGATCTGTTATATGCACCATCCCATAAATAAGATAGCACATGTCACAGCCTTTGATATACCAGGCGTGGTGCACTGACTGGAACAAGAAATAGTCCAATGGGGCTAGCGATGAGGATCGATCTTAGACAGACCGCGCTTTACCACTGGGCTACATAGCACACTCAAACTGCAAAAGAGAGCAGTACAAATATGTTACAAGTCGTTTCTACAAGACACACAGTAATGACGGCCCTTAACCACCCGGTCTACTAACCATTAACCTGATTCTGGCCAGATAGACCAGATTAGCTGTGATGTGTGTCCAGGACAGCCTGTTTGAAAGTTTACTGAATATATAATATATTGTATAATGTAGAGATTAAAAGATTTAACGAGTTAGTGATCTTAAACCTTCATATTAAGCCAGTAAAAATCATTTGTGTTGGAGCTGGTACTGGAATGTGAATCCAGCACCTATCGGTGCCCTCAATAGTTTAAGAAGTAGCAGGCTACAACAGTGATGATAGCAGGGGGCAAAGCGGGGGATCTGGGGGCCCTCCCCTAGAAACATTTGAAAAATCAAATTTCGATGTGAACTAATCGCGTTTCAAGACAAATAAACAACTATTTTGGCACCTTGTTTGGATCCCTTTTGTAGGGGACTTTATTAAAGAAGAGAAAGCAGTTTTTTGTTTACCATTAACGAAAAGTAGGCGGCTGCAAAAGCTGTTTCAGGCGGCGATTTGCCGCCGGAGACCGGGTACTTTTGAGAGCTCTGACCTATACCAGTCTTATGACTTGAGGCATATGTAGAATCTTAATATAATTCGGTTTACGAAATGGGAAGTCCATTAAAAATAATTATAATTACAGCTGGGCGGTATTGAAATATCCGATTGGGAATCGGTATTTTTGGGGTGATTTACCTCGGTATTGGTACGGTATTCAGTTTTGACACAACACCAGTATGATTATATCGAGCTGTTTTAGGAGTACCTGGCTGTAAACGCAAGCCTACATAATATTCATATTATTTTGTAATCCAGTATTCAAACATTTTATATCCTGGATTTTCTGTGTTAAATTTTCTCCAAGCACAAACGCTCTTCTTGTCAGCTATTTTGGGTTAGTGTAATATCGTCGGATATATCTTTATGGTGTTTTTGATAATGGAGGGAATATTTTTCAATACCAGTATTTCGGTATTTTGAGGTTTACTCGGTACAGTAAGTCGGTATGGACACGGTTTATATGGTGTACCGCCCAGCTGTAATTATAATATGAAACACAGAAATGTCTTTTCTAATCTCGTTTTGAAGATTACAAGCAGACTGACTTCTGTAGTATTTAAATTCACTTCTACGTTCAAGCCGTAGTTGATAGTTCTTTTTGTCTGAAGTTCGGATGTATTAGCAAATACCACCCTGTCTCGATCAAATCTTTCTTTTTCTTTTTTCTTTTTTTTTTTTATATCTGAATGAGTGGTGTTTTTTATCGGTCAATGTTGCTCTGTTTGACCAAGGGGCGAGACATAGCCCAGTGGTAAAGCGTCCACTTGATGCGCGATCGGTCTACGATCGATCCCCATCAGTGGACCCATTGGGCTATTTCTCGTTCCAGCCAGTGCTCCACAACTGGTGTAACAAAGGCCGTGTTATGTACTGTCCTGTCTGTGGGATGGTGCATATAAAAGATTCCTTGCTGCTAATCGAAAAGAGTAGCCATGAAGTGGCGACAGCGGATTTCCTCTCTCAATATCTGTGTGGTCCTTAACCATATGTCCGACGCCATATAACCGTAAATAAAATGTGTTGAGTGCGTCGTTAAATAAAACATTCCTTCTTCTATTTGGCCAGTGTTTTATCCTGGTCTCGTTGCAGTATTTAAATCAACCAGTGATTTGCTGTCATTTTTATTTCATGTTTCTATTACGAAATGCTCATAATTGTGCACGTGGTATGGGCCACTTGGCCTGTACGTATGTGTAATAGAAAAGTAAAACGGTGTTGAGGGTGGATGACACGAGTCATTATGGTCAACGTAATATTATACATTCATTATACTAATTTCAATTTGTACATGTCGGTTATCACGTAGGTGTAATTTCAATTCCTTAAAATGTCAGTCACATGGCCCTTTCGATGCTGTGACATTTAAAACAGAGTTTAGTCTTGACATATATAGAATTACTTTAAAATGCACGAAAAGTGAACGGCGCTGTGCGATTTTAGTGACTAGACCACAGGGGAGGGTAATATAATTTATTCTAGAATATTCTCGGCATACAGAGAAAAGTAATATTGGAGATCTAGGTTGAGGTGCGGTCACCATGTTTGGAATAGTTAACCGGGTTATCTCCAGCACGGGGTACGGCCAGCCGAAACTAGCAGTCGATGTCGATTGTTTACAGTTTCCCGGTTAAGAAGGTCAAGCACGTGGCACAGCTGCCCGTTGGCTCCCAGACGGTCAAGCACGCACCACGGCTGACCGCCGGCTTGCAGACACGTGTCAGACCGAGTTAATGTTCCAGTAGGTTACGTCCACTGACCGGTGGTCACGGCGATGTAACGGTCAGACTGGGTTGTGTAACCGCGCGTAACACACGCTGATGACGGAATTCCGCTACGCTACGAGTGCAATCGTCCTGTCATAATACACCAACGTCCATTGAGCTAGTGGTAGAAAGTAACACGCGATACTGTGCGGCGGTATGCACATAGTCGATATTTATTATAACACTACCCCAGAGTGCTGGGTGCGTGCGTATCTGATTGTTCATTGTGTTAAGATTACATTATTTAGTGTGTGCATGTGTGGGTGTGTGTGCGTGTGTGGGTGTGTGTGTGTAATATACGTGCGTACTTAATTACATTGTTTAGTCTCTCTCTCTCTCTCTCTCTCTCTCTCTCTCTCTCTCTCTCTCTCTCTCTCTCTCTCTCTCTCTCTCTCTCTCTCTCTGTGTGTGTGTGTGTGCTTAATTACAGTTTAGTGCGTGTGTTCGTGCTTAATTACATTGTTTAGTGTGTGCGTGCTTAATTACGTTTAGTGTGTGTGCGTGCTTAATTACATTGTTTTGTGTGTGTGCGTGCTTAATTACATTGTTTAGTGTGTGCGTGCTTAATTACGTTTAGTGTATTTGCGTGTTTAATTACATTGTTTTGTGTGTGTGTGCGTGCTTAATTACATTGTTTAGTGCGTGTGTGTGTGTGCGCGCGTGCTTAATTACGTTTAGTGTGTTTGCGTGCTTAATTACATTGTTTTGTGTGTGTGTGCGTGCTTAATTACATTGTTTAGTGTGTGCGTGTGTGTGCGTGCTTAATTACATTGTTTAGTGTGTGCGTGTGTGTGTATGTGCTTATTACCTTGTGTAGTATGTGTGTGTGCGTATCTGATTTTTCAGTGGTCTTACGATGACATTGTCTAGTGTGTGCGTGCTTATTACATTATCTAGTGTGTGTGCATCGTATCTGATTATTCAGTGATGTTACAATGACATTGTCTAGTGTGCGCTCGTTTTATGTGTTGCGACTCAAAATTACCAACGTAATTATTGTGTAATATCACTAGTTCTGCGTTACAGTATCGTGTTCAAGAAGGAATTGTTTTTACTTTCCTCAATCGGATGTTTAATATAACAGTCTGCTACCATCGTCCCCCGGCCTATTTTCACATGTATGGACTTATTCGACCTTGGGCTGGGACGTACACGGATCCTGTAAACCTGTACACGGAAATAATCCGTAAATGAAAATAAACGTATTTCGACTGTACTGCTAGTATTTCTATATGTATGTGTACGTTACAATATGTGCATATTAGTTTGAAGTCTGTTGTACACTAAAATTATAATAAATATTTGCACTATTATACTTGCATCTTATACATTCATATCACGACCGTAGGCACCAGGTGTAAAAGTGGGATGGGGCACACGCTATAGCGGGTGGATATGCCTATTTTTGTTGTACATATATACACATATCGGAGGACAAAAGTAACTTTTATGGATTTCAAGTGGGAGGGACCGGCCTCGGTGGCGTCGTGGTAGGCCATCGGTCTACAGGCTGGTAGGTACTGGGTTCGGATCCCAGTCGAAGCATGGGATTTTTAATCCAGATACCAACTCCAAACCCTGAGTGAGTGCTCCGCAAGACTCAATGGGTAGGTGTAAACCACTTGCACCGACCAGTGATCCATAACTGGTTCAACAAAGGCCATGGTTTGTGCTATCCTGCCTGTGGGAAGCGCAAATAAAAGATCCCTTGCTGCTAATCGGAAGAGTAGCCCATGTAGTGGCGACAGCGGGTTTCCTCTCAAAATCTATGTGGTCCTTAACTATATGTCTGACGCCATATAACCGTAAATAAAATGTGTTGAGTGCGTCGTTAAATAAAACATTTCTTTCTTTAATCAGTAATTGTTGTGTGCTAAACTTTAGATAATTTCAGTAATTGAAATATCTCAAGAAACGAATACCAGTGTGATATAATTTCAGTAATTGAAATATCTCAAGAAACGAATACCAGTGTGATATAATTTCAGTAAATGAAATATCTCAAGAAACGAATACCAGTGTGATATAATAAGTCTCCTCGCTTTTTACGGGCCACTTAAACCTTTTACTGTACATTAACCTGCTTGTTGCGACAGACCGGGTTATGTATGTGTCTATATATATATATATATAGCTCTGTATGTCTGGTAAAGCTTACGGGCTTAAAGTGACAGTTTTATGTTTTTTTAATTTCTAGAAAGGTATTAAAAGCAACAACGACAACTGTTACACTTGTAAATGACGTTTTATATTTATCATGTAAATTGTAAGACCGATTAGGCAGCACATACTAAGGCCTTTGATATGCCAGTCGTGGGGCAATGGCTGGGGTGTTTTCATGGAATGTCCAGTATATACATTGTCACCTTGTAGTTTAACCGTTGAAAACTAGGGAAGTACAAAACGAATGCCACACGAGGTTCAGGTGGATAGTCTGGGAGACCTCAGGACCCCGTTAAATATGAAAAAGTGACGCACTTTTCTTAACCCAGTTAGACAAAAACAAATCCACTTTTCTTTTTATCAATAGCGGAGGTCAGCTTTAGTTGAGGACACAGTGTTAGTAGACACTGTTACAGTTTGTTTTTATTTAACGACACCACAAAAGTTATTTATCATCGGCTATTGGATGTCAAACATTTGGTCATTTTTTAAGTCATCTTTGACCCGCTACATTTTGTCCGTTAGCAGCAAGGGATTTTTTTATATGTACTTACCCACCGACTGGACGGCACATACCACAGCTTTTTTTAATACCAGTCGTGGTGCACTGGCTGGAACAAGGATTAGCCTAATGGGCCGACCGACGGGGTCGTCTTAGAGATATACCAGATGGGGCAGGGGCAAAAAAAAAAAAAAAAAAAATCAAGAGAATGCGTCCACTGAGGTAGTTCGATCTTACGATACAAACATATCAGGCGAGCGCTCTGTTGACTGAGCTTGAGCCCCGCCCATTTTTAGACACTGATACATGACACATTAGCCATCTGTGCTGTCAATAATGTGCAGTAATGAATTATTTACTGTATATGTAGGAAAAAAACCTCGCCGCACTGCGCGCAGTAAGTGAGCGCTTGTCGGTTTGATTAACGAGCATTTTGTTGTACAGCAGTGACATTATCTGGTGGTCGTTCGGTGCACTCTGCTCGTGTATCTCCGCCAGACGGCGGCTCGTTTAATTTGAAGTGCAGGCATGTATCTGGCTAATTGTTCGAGAGATGTCGTCATTTGCTGGTTCCCGTCAGATCTTCGATAGCCATCAAGGGGTGCGGTGCCTCTGATATCTAACACCGCGGTATGTGCTGTCCTGTGTGGGAAGACTGGAAATACAAATACCTTTTGCATAGGCATCGGAAGATGTTATCAACTGGAGGGTTCAGTTATGTGTTCGTCTTTCGAAAAGGCGGGACATAGCCAAGTGAAAGCGCTCGCTTGATGCTCGGTCGGTCTAGGATCGATCCCCTTTGGTGGACCCATTTTTCGTTCCAGCTAGTGCACCATGACTGGTATATCAAAGGCCGTGGTATGTGCTATCCTGTCTGTGGGAAAGTGTATATATAAAAGATCCCTTGCTGCATTAGGAAAGATGTAGCGGGTTTCCTCTGATGACTACGAGTCAGAATTATCAAATGTTTGACATCTAATAGCCGATGATTGATTAATTAATGTGCTCTAGTGGTGTCTTTAAACAAGACAAACTCTTTCAACTGGGGAGGGGGGGTGGGGGAGTGCATACTATTTAGAGTTGGTGGGCAGTAACTTCGCTTCCAACGTCTGTGCCTTGCTGATTGACAGGAGTAACCGATGTGGCGGCAGTGGGTTTGTTTATCTTATTCTGATAGGCTTTCAGTACTTTTTTTTCTACAATTAAAGTTATATATTACTTGCATATCCTTGCGTTATGTCTGCATACCCACGTGTGTCTGTTATTTAACTGCATTTTACCTATAGATAAATATTTTACAGTACGTAGGGAGTGAAATCCGGTTTGAGTCGCCGCTGCTTACATTAAGATAACCAGACACACATTTAATTGGATATGCAGACACTGATATCCTAAAGACGAAAATGTGTATTTGATGTGCGTGTTTAGTCATTAAACCATTAGCCGAACATACGTGACAATAATAGGTTATTTATAACAATAAATTTTCAGGTGTGCGCACAAGCGCGTTTGCGGGAAGGTGGAGGTTCGGGGATCAAATCACCCTACACCAAGCGAATTTTCTTTTCTTCTTTTTTTCGATATATTTTCCGAGGTAGCATAACTGAAACCCTCCCCCAAAAAATTCGCACACCACTGGATAAGCCCTCCCCCTTCCCTGCTCAGTTACTTGCACACACACACACACACACACACACACACACACACACACACACACACACACACACACCCCTGATGCAACATGGTGTTGTCTATACGCCAGGTAATGGTTACTCATAACCGGCTGACCCTGACACGATTGGAACGCTCAGTGGATAGCTATTTAAAGTGGAGGTGTGGGCGGGCCGCGTGGCTTTCTCATGTCGGTGTATGTAGGCTCTTCCTGATAGGCACTAGGTGGTTTGGCCTTCAGGCACTGTTGTACTGAATTAAGGATCGATTGATGCCAGATTGTTTTGAAGAACCGACTGACTGCAATAATCCAGCTGTTTACTTCATCCGCCGTGTTTCTGTATTACAAAACCATGTTTTAGTACTGCGTGATCGCACCAGCAGGTACAGTCTATAATCGGATGGGAACACATTAATTAATCATAACCGGCCTCGGTGGTGTCGTGGTTAAGCCATCGGACATAAGGCTGGTAGGTACAGGGTTCGCAGCCCGGTACCGGCACGCACCCAGAGCGAGTTTTAACGACTTAGTGGGTAGATGTACGACCACTACATCCTCTTCTCCCTCACTAACCACTAACCACTACCAACTAACCTACTGTCCTGGACAGACAACCCAGATAGCTGAAGTGTGTGCCCAGGACAGCATGCTTGAACCTTAATTGGATATAAGCCCGAACATATGTTGAACGTATTGCGTGCTCACACCAGAAAGCACAGTTTATAATCGGATCATGGGAACCCATTAATTAGTCATAATATGTATCCCCAACCCGTCGAGTAATGGTCGTTGATCTTTGACGATATTAAACGAGATATTGCTACCCAGACGCGAACCCCGGCGGTACATCACAGGGTCGCTAGGCAGACATCCGGGTTTAAAACGCATGTTTCATTCCACTTGCAAGTGCATGAGTTCAGGTGTTTATTTAGTTAAATAAGTAGAACAATTTAATCTTGGACGCGCGATTTTACTATTACATGCATGGTATACAAAACGGCGAAATGGTGTTACATTCAAGGGTAATTCTATAAACAGGAAGTTGGTACGTGTGTGTGTGTGCGTTGGTGCGTGCGTGTGTGTGTGTGTGCGTGCGTATGTGTGTGTGTTATAAGGGGGTGGTGGTGGGGTAGGGTTGCAAAATTGTCTAACCACGCAAAAAAAAAAAGTAAATACATGTAGCAATATCCGACTTAAATTAAAACGTTCCAAAGAAACATCCTAACGGTATTTGTTTTCTTTAGATATTCATTTAGCCATTTTAGTGTAACGATGTGTGAAGAGTAAGATAATTGAGTCAGTTATAATGTAAATATCCAGAGCGAGTGTTCTAACCTTGCGGCTGGCAACCATTTAGCGCCTCATCACAGACCGCAGCAATACATACAGCAAATAGAAACCGAAATAGTCCGCACGAACCGCTAACTATCTTGTTTGCTTAGAAAGGCCATGCGGTTTTTTCTTTGTAAGTCAACACACGGTGCAAATAGCATTTGGAAGACGGGGTTTAATTGGTGTTTTAATACGTGTAGCCGGTTAATACCGCTTTTATCGCCTACTGAACTCGTTCGTCTCTTTCTCTCTATATATACACTTATATACATATACATATATACATACATACATACATACATACATAAAACAAACACACACACAGACACACACACACACACACACACACACACATATACATATACATACACACACACACACACACACACACTCACATATTCACATATACATACATACAGTAACGGCATGGGACAATTTTTTAGGCCAGAAAGGATTTAATTATCCCCCGCGCCAGTGCGTTAATATCTATGTATGTAATAGTCAACCTCGACATACATACATACAGTATATAGATATTCATACATCAATACATACTAGCCAGTGCCAGGTCTGCCCACTGTTTCATGCACGTAAGCGGGATCGACCGCATAGATTGTAGGGCCCATGCATGTGGTTGAGTTAAAGAACATCCTTTTTATGGATGCTTCGATAGCTCAGAGCGCATCGTGGTTAGTCTTCCAATTTGCGGGCGATTCGGTGCCACAGGTTCGAGTCCCAGCAACGGCATGGGACAATATTTGAGGCCAGAAAGGATTTAATTATCCCCTGCGCCAGTGCGTTAATATCTATGTATGTAATAGTCAACCTCGACATACATACATATATATTCATACATCAATACATACATACATACACACACACATACATACATACATACATATACATATATATACATGTGTGTGTGTGTGTGTGTGTGTGTGTGTCTCCCTCCTAATCCATCGTGGATACATCTGCCGCGAAATTCGAAGAATGTGCCTACGATAGGCGTACTTGAACCTTGAGTGGATGTAAACACGTGTCAAATGGTTCATTGATTGGTTGCATTCGCGTGGGTACAGTATGCACGTTGTGGAGTAATACTGCATATCAGTGACGCCGAGGTGTACATTACATTATTTTTAGTAATAATTTATACTGTCGTTTGGCACAGAAAATCGACAGGCAGGATAGCACAAACCATGGCCTTTGTTGAACCAGTTATGGATCACTGGTCGGTGGAAGTGGTTTACACCTACCCATTGAGCCTTGCGGAGCACTCGCTCAGGGTTTGGAGTCGGTATCTGGATTAAAAGTCCCATGCCTCGATTGGGATCCGAACCCAGTACCTACCAGCCTGTAGACCGATGGCCTAACCACTATGCCACCGAGGCCGGTGGATTCGCCTGTAGAACAGCACGGTACAGTAGACAGCCAGCTGTTGAGTGTTAAACCTCCAGGTACCAATAATCCATTCGGTGGTTGCGAGTTCATGTCGCCCGCTCAGCTCCCTATATCGGTATCTAGTAGTCATGTGGGGGCGGGACGTAACCCAGTGGTAAAGCGTCTACTCGATGCGCGGTCGGTTTGGGATGGATCCTCGCCAGTGGGCCCATTAGGCTATTTCTTGTTCCAGCCAGTGCACCACGACTGGTATATCAAAGGCCGTGGTATGTATTACCCTGTTTGGGAATGGTGCATATTAAAGATCCCTTGCTGCTAATTGAAATAAGTAGCCCATGAGGTGGCGACAGCGGGTTTCCTCTCTCAGTATCTGTGTGGTCCTTAACCATATGTTCGGTGCTGTATAACCGTAAATAAAATGCGTTGAGTGCGTCGTTGAATAAAACATTTGCTTCGTTCTTTCTAGTAGTTATGCGATCTTTTGCTCCTGTTTATCCTTTTCTTTTAAAACTAGATATTTTGTTTCGTTTTACCAGGAGAATGAACTGGAGAAAACGGCAAAAAGTTCAGAGAGCTGAGAGAAGACGACAGAGCCAGGTGAGGATGTTGACGTTGTCGCTGTTGTTGACGTTGTCGCAGTTTGGCAACGATTGTGATTTACCCTTTTATTGACACCCATTGTTATTGTTATGTACACATGATTTTTGTTGTTGATATTTTTTTTATTTTTTTTATTTTTATTTTTTTTTGTAGATATTGAACCAAATTCCTTTGTGAATCAAATATTGTCAATTCGCCTTTTAACTTGTAACATGTACATCGATGCTCTAACACCCAGTAGTCAGCTTTACTTTACGCTAGGGTATTGTTAGGCGTCCATTCCATTTCGTTGTAATTTCTAAGTGAGACACCTAGCATTTCAGTGCCCCCAAGTATCCCTGTCTGTTTAATATTAGTATTTTCTTCATGTTCACTAAGGATGTAGTCTGGTCATTATTAATAATGTCGGTGGCTTCTTCTGGAATTAATTTGGGGATGGTTAGGGCGAATATATTTGTACGAAAAGAACTCTCAAATTCCCCTTTCCAAGTGCCAATGAAAATACTGGCAACAACAAGAAAACTCTGATTAGATGGAGACATTTCCAAGTCACAGCTATTTTGTGTTGGATGTTTCAGTACACAACATCATTTGCATGCTGGTAATTGCGAGCAGTTTTTCTTTATTACATGAAAACTTAAATTTATTCCAAAACAATGCTGACTTTTATCTTGTTTTAACATATAATTAATTTGTCGCCATTTACAGCATGGTTTCGGTTATAAATTGTTTTATTTTCTCGATACAATCATTTTGAAATTAACTTTATTTTCAAGTAAAGAAATTGGTTATTTTCCCCTGCCAGTGGTGTAAGTGCCTCTGGCTCAAATCTTGCTGTAGTGTTTTCTATTTATTCGGTACATTCTAAAATGTCCTGCTAATTTGGTTTCATTGTGAATATTTAAACAATAATTATATCCATCGAAACACTTCACTATGATTTATTTCGTCTTGCCGGATATTTCTCGGTCCAATACAGATGCCATTGTGTTCACTGAACAATTGAAGGTATCCACTAAACATATTCGTTAAAAGGGTAATACATTCGTCGTTTTATTTTGATAGTTCTTATTGATTATTATCGCCCACTCGCCTTCAGAACACATTAATTAGAGAGTGCCGTGTTAATAAAATATGGAAGAAGTTGTTTGAATGGGGGACAATTAAAAGCAACATAAACTGTTCAGTGTTAATGAAATGTGCAGGCTGTGTTTACAGAATGGAGTGTTTATGATAGTTGTCGGAGTGTTTGACCTGTTTTTAATTGTTTGAACAGATGTTGGCTTGCAGTCCGCAGACGAGCGACGCAGTAGCAGACGACAGTGATGTCGAAGACCGTCCCCTGTCTTTGTTCGAGCGAACGTCCAACAATTCCCTCGCCTCCGGTCTGTGGTCCTGCTACACAGCAGATGCTCAGTGCAAGACATCGTCGTTGTTGTTCGGGGATCATCGGAGAAATTCGGACAAAGAGAGTGACTCGGAGCATTCCGTGGACAATAACACGAGCGACAACGGCAACGTTACGGAAACGGACTGTAACGAAGGAGATTTGTTACTCCCGACGGAAAGTACCGATGTGGAGGATAAGTCGCCATCTGTTGAAACGAACTACCAGGCTCCCTTTTGGAGGGCGTGGAGTACGCCGCCACTGACGGATAACGTGAACCACAATCTCAACCTGATAACCCCGGCACGCGCTGTCGTCTGCGAGCAAGGGGAGATAACTGCATGTGAAGCGCTAATCCGACTAGGGGACACGACGGACACTGTGAACAACAACAACAACAACGGCAGCAATAACAACAGCTCCGCGTGTTACAATTCGCTGGACAATACGAAGGAGAGTTCTGTGTGTGATATGAACTGCAGCAGATCGCAGCCGACCCGGAAGCAGATGTACTACCCGGCGACTGGCGGCGAACCCATGCAGGTGCTCGTTACCGACGTCACGTTAAACTGTGTCAAAGTGACGTTCATGGAAAGCCACACGCAAAAAGGATTCTTTAAGAGCGCGCATACCGACATGGAAACGGACTGAACAAAGACATAATATTCTCTCTTCTTTTTTTTAACGACCGACATCGATTTGCGAGGTGAGGGTCGGTGGAGGGATGGAAGGTGGGGGGGGGGGGGGGGGGGCGAAGGCGTTGTTAACCACTCTCCATATCTGCCAAACAGTGTGAACATTCGGAAAAATATTTCAACTGAATTCATGCAGAAAATTGGGGGGAAATCCTGATGCATTGAACTCCTTCAGGTAGAAACCTGTGCTGCCCTGGAGTATTCATATACGCCTTTGACTGCCGATGTCGTTACGATGAACATCTACTGTTGTTTTAAACGCGGCAGACACACAAAACGGGACATACGCAAATTGTTAAGTTTTTTCCGCCGTTAATTGTGGGCAAACATTGGCTCGTTGTTTCAGGTGCACTGTGGTCAAACATCACGACAATTGTTTCATGTTCCACCGTCGTGTTTAGACTTACATTTCATCTCTTCTCCCTGGCCACGTCTCGCTCTGTGTGTGTGGTCACGTGTTGTAAGTGCAATTCTGTGATTGGCGTGTTCAATGTCATGTACTGTATCACCTCTAAAACATATCTGCACAGTTTGTGTTGGTGGAGATGCATCTTGTTACATCTACAAGTTTGTCTTTTAACTGGAACACGCGTATCCAACATCTTGTATTTGCAAGAGCATAATATTATAGATACTAAAACATTCGATCAAAATATATTGACGGATTTACATCGTGTTACATTTCAAATATGTTTGCATTTACAAGCATGTTTACGGTAAAGAGACGGATATCTACATCTTGTTACATCTACAGGCATGTACGGATACGGGAGTACATTAGACCAATCGGTGTCCGATGGATATACATTTGGGTACATTTGCAAGCATGTATTGACATGGGAATTTTGTCCACTCCATGGAGAGCTAACTGAAAAGTTTGTTGTGAAACCGGATGGTTATGAAGTTCCTTTGATGATAATAAAAATACGTACATGCACGCCCGTCTCATGTGTTGACAGTTACACTTAAACTTCTCGTTTTAATCAACGTAGTTGTCTTTTCTCTCCAGATTTTTGGCAAAGATTAAATCTCTTCTCACCATAATTATAACATAATTTACCAGTTATAATATGCAAGATGTAGACAACTAAATTCGAGTGAAATCATAATCTCGATCAACAATTGTCGGCTACCTTCGTATAGCATGCACGTTTGACACCATGCCTTGGTGGTGTCGCGGTTAAGCCATCGGACATAAGGCTGTTAGGTACTGGCTTCGCAGCCCGGTACCGGTTCCCACCCAGAGCGAGTTTTAAAGACTCAATGGGTAGGTAGGTGTAAAATCATTCAACAATCTTTTTTTTTTTTCGTCGTACGCTCAGACAGAGACCCCAGTGGCTCGAACAAAAGCAGCTGTATTCCGTAGGTTCTCCAAGGGGCCAAGGAGTTTCTCCTTCAGGGGTTCATCTGAAGGCCAGACTGCTTTTCTCTGGTTCTGGTAGGTGGGACAATGTTGCAGGAAATGTTCCACAGTCATGGATGCTGTACCACACTGGCAGGTTCCACTGTTTCCCACTCGGAATTTGGTATACATGTGGTAGTTGAGTCTACAGTGGCCTGTTCTCAGTCGCATCATTATCACCTGGTCTTCTCTTGAAAGTTGGTAGTAACTGCTGTTATGACACAATCTTATTTCGCACTAACAACTAATCAGCACGAACATAAGTTAAACTGAAAATGAAATGACACCATGTTTTAATACTTTGTTACGTTAGCGAGTGTAACCTAATGCTATCGAGAAATGGCATGCAATCAGAAGAATGCCACTATGTATGGTGTATAATTCTAAATTGTTTAGATAAGAATATACTTGAGATTGCAGCGTTAACATAGGAAAGAACACAGTAACTCACCAGATGTCTGTGAGTACGGTTTAAAACACTCGCGGGAGAAGGAACTTGTGAAACACCTAGATTAGACTCCGCCACCGTGTGCAGTTTTGCGGCTTTGTTTTATTATGCGGTGGAATGTAGCCCAGTGCTGAAGTGCTCGCTTGATGTGGGTCGGTCTAGGATCGATCCCCGTCGGTAGGCCCATTGGGCTATTTCTCGTTCCAGCCAGTGCACCACGACTAGTATATCAAAGGCCGTAGTATGTGCTGTTCTGTCTGTAGGATGGTGCATATAAAAAAATCCCTTGTTACAAATGGACAAACATAGCTGTTTTCTCTCTTGAGACTATATAACATCATGTCAGAATTACCAAATGTTTGACATCCAATACCTGACTTCGTTTTATTATTGATCAGTTGGTTCAGCGCTAAGGCACACGCGTCGTACGATCGAATCACTCAGTGGACCTATTCTATGAGTTTTCCCCTGTCTTAATCAGTTTACCACTACTGTCATATCGAAGTTCGTGGTATGTACTGCCCTGTCTGTCTTTGAGAAAGTGCATATAAACGCTCGCTGTATACGCCGAGTACGTGGGTAGATATGTTTTTGGAGAGTAATTACATATATAAATGAAAATGTTCTGTTAATCGACAGCGTGTTTCATTTCACATTAACAATCAACATCGATCAATATACAGAAGTGTAAAAATACACCATAATAATGATCATCATCATTAGAGACGTCGGAAAGAACATTTTAACCGTGTTTGTGCTGGACACGTCGACCTCAGTATTATTGTGTTAGCGTTCTGTCCTGAAACCGTGTCGTGTCTGAGCTGGGCAAAGGCTATCGAGTCGATTTACTGCAATAATCGGTCTACCTATACTGCCAGTGACCGTCTTAAGCTTAAAACGGTTTAAGAAGACCACAACTCTTTTTTCTTAATTCCACGCTATTGATTGCATTGTAAAGAGAGTATTTTGATGATGTCTTCTTCATTTGGAAACTAAAGTTTTTTTTGTTTAACGACACCACTAGAGCACATTGATATACTAATCATCAGCTAGTGGATGTTACACACATGGTTATTTTGACACAGTGTTAGGAAACGCGCTACATTTTTTTATTAGTGGTAAGCGATCTTTTTTATGCAGACACAGACACAGACAGGATAGCACGTATCACGGCCTTTGATATACCAGTCGTGGAGCACTGGCTGGAACAAGAAATAGCCCAATGGGCTCACCGACGGGGATTGATCCTAGACCGACCGCGCAGCAGACGAGCGTTTTACCACTGGGCTACGTCGTGCTTTAACGATAATAACGGTCTTAAGCTTAACGGTCCACAGTTTTTGTTGTTGTTTTTTTAATTCCACCATGTACAGTGGGGGTTTTTCTACTTCGACGCTATTGATTGAATTGTTAAGAGAGTTTCTTTTCTTTCTTAATTCCACGCTGTTGATTGCATTGTAAAGAGAGTATTTCGATGATGTCGTCTTCATTTGAAAACGACTGTCAGATCAATGGCGCTGAACGTGTTAGCATCATGACTTGTTTAAAGTGTCGCCGTGACGTTACTGCACGATTTGAAATAAAAAGTAGGTTTTAAATTACAGAGGCATCGCAAGCGGGAGACCTGTCGTAGCACTGCCCTTCCCCAACTCTAAAGATAATGCACCTCCAGCTGAAAGGCAAATTACAATATGTTACTCCCCCCCCCCCCCCCCCCTTTTTTTTTGTTTTGTTGCTAACCAGCGAAACCCACACCTGAAACGTGTATTTGTGATCGGCCGAACGACACGTATTCAGTGATGCATATACAAATCGCACTTTGTAAGCTTTCAGTGTGTAAAACAAGTTAGTCTACATACACTTGTGTATTTTTTTTTAACAATTGGCAATTCAGAAATAAGCGATGTGACGGAAATACAATGAGTTACATAAACAGTCTAGTATGTGAGCCGTGATACTATTATTACTGTTTAAGAAAGTTTATGTCATCGTAAACATAAAATTAGTTTCCGTGAATTCAAGGGCAATTCAAGCACTAAACCAAATAACATCCGGCTGGGTCAAAGTTCGAGGTACACCTAACTTGATACAGCAGTTAATACCACAAGTTCTAACATTGGCAATAAATCTGAGACTGTTTGTTGTAAACACAAATATTAGTTTCATCTGGACAAAAAATGTATTCAATTTTATTTCGTTTGTACTTCTGTGTCAAGTAGCCTTGTGCTAGAAACATGTATAGGGTACCTGTAAAACAAAAACGTACTAACATTTTGTGCGAAACTAGTGGTGGTGTAAAAACATCTGGTTATACCGAAAATTAACCACGGAAAGTACCATTTTTGTCTGTTAATACTTTGAGATAGGGGTTGTAGTACTGATATTTATGGGTCATAGTTGATATATTGCATATAATGTTTCTAAACACACACGTTAACATGGTCGCTTGTGGGATTTTTATTTGGTATAGTACACCCTTAACCCAATCGGTAAAGCGTCGTCTAAAGTGCGTGAATCAAAGAATCAACTTCCTCGGCAGACTCATTGCTTTTCCCATCCCAACCAGTGCAAAAGGGGTGTTATTTCTGTCCTTTCTGTAGGAAGGTTTTTACAAAAGATCTCTTGCTAGTAATGGGAAAATATAGCGTGTCCTTCTAAAGGCCACGTGTCAGAATTACCTAATGTATGGTATCCAATTATAGCCGATGATTAATTACCAATGTGCTCTGGTGGTGTAGTTAAATAACAACAAAGACAACACTCCGCTGATAAAACTGAAGTTTCTTCCCATAATAGAAAACAATAATTCCCTGGGCTCGCCAGACCCGGAAGAAAGCTTGAAAGAGTACAATATAAAGTACAAAATATAAAGTTCAAAATGATTCGTTATCTAACAGACCCGTCAGAGACCCTTTTGGACTGGGGGCCGAATGGGAGTGAGGAATAGAAATCTAAATAATGATTAATACTGAACATTACTGGGGGAGGGGGAGGAAGAGGTGCTAAAGTTGCTCTGTTAAACATTTTAATCGTAAGTACATATTATCATTTTATACTGCTACATTCTTTCATTAGCAGCAAGGGATCTTTTATATGTTTTTCCCCCCAGATAGGACAGCACATACCACGGCCTTTGATATATCAGAGAAAAAAAATGGGTCCACTGAAGTGGTTCGATCCTACGACTCTAGTTGAGTGCTCTACGGAATATAATAAAATACGGTATTTAGGGCACATTGTGTCGTGGTTTAGCTATCGGGCATAAGGCTGGTTGGTACAGGGTTCGCAGTACGGTACCGCCTCCTACCCAGAGCGAGTTTTAGTGGCTCAATGGGTAGGCGTAAGACCATTACACCCTCTTCTCTCTCATTAACCACTAACAACTAACCCACTGTCATGAACAGACAGCCCAGATAGCTGAGGTGTGTGCCCATGGCAGCATGCTTGAACCATACTTGGATATAAGCACTCAATGGGTAGGTGTAAGACCATTACATCCTCTTCTCTCTCATTAACCACTAACAAGTAACCCACTGTCATGAACAGACAGCCCAGATATCTGAGGTGTGTGCCCAGGGCAGCGTGCTTGAACCGTAATTGGATATAAGCACGAAAATAAGTTGAAATGAAATGAAATGAAGTTTGATGAGGTGCTCCTTATGGCGTGTTCTACCTCAGTGGAAACGCGCTCGCCTGATGAGCGATGGGTCGTAGGAACGATCGCTCTCCATGGATCGGGTTGCACAGCAATGAAGTCCTCTCTCACTCCAAATCAAGTGTCAAAATAACCAAAAACACCAAACCTTTCGTAGTTTACGATGTGTTGAGGTATTGTTTGACACATTATTCCTTTTTTTCTATTTGACTAGTAGCAAACGAGCGTTTATATTTCCTTTATCACAAGTAAGACAGCACTTACATTGATGATCGCTGGACAAAACCTCACTCAAGCCAACTACAGACTACAGAAATTAATGTTTGATTAACGACACCTCAGCACAGTTGAAACTACAGCTATGTGGAGAGAGAGAGAGAGAGAGAGTGAGAGAGAGAGAGAGAGAGAGAGAGAGAGAGAGAGAGAGAGAGAGAGAGAGAGAGAGAGAGAGAGAGAGAGAGAGACGGACAGACAGACGAACATGAGAAAGAAAGACAGACAGACGAAGAGGAGAGAGAGAGAGAGAGAGAGAGAGAGAGAGAGAGAGAGAGAGAGAGGAATCCGCTATCATCGCAGGCTACACCTGCCGATGCCTCAGCAAAGGATATTTTATGTGTACTTTCCCACGGACAGGACACTACATACCATAGTTTGTAATGTACCAGTCGTGGGGCATTGATTACCACGGCAAAACCCCTATCCATCGAAGGCAATCGATCCTTCAACCAATCGCCTTTTAAGCATGTTCTCTACTACTGAGCTACACTCCGCCCCATAACTTAAAGTTACATCCCGCCCACAACTTAAAGTTACATCCCGCCCACAACTTAAAGTTACATCCCGCCCCACAACTTAAAGTTACATCCCGCCCACAACTTAAAGTTACATCCCGCCCACAACTTAAAGTTACATCCCGCCCACAACTTAAAGGTACTCTCCCGAGTTTTCTGCCATTGTAATATGTTAACGAATAACAGTCTTATGATGACGAACATTACATGTTAAATATATTTTATGTTGTAAATATCAGTACGTGTATAAACAAGGCGTTTATTGTTGTCTTAATGTTTGTAGCACCTTAAACCAAATTTCACTCTCCTTTGATTTCATATTGTCGAAACAAAGATATGTTACTAATTAAAATGAACAATGACTGGTACAAATATTAGCACACGACCACAAACACACTGGACACTGGTATTCTAATAAAAAAAGTATATGTCATTTTATGCTGGGTCAGACTACCAACTGCCAGCAGAAAGTTGGCCAACTTTCTGCTGTGTTTACTTCTACGACTGTACAGTTGCTAGTCTGAGCGCTCGTACAACTCGAGTCGTATAACCAACCCATTAGCTGTCAGTCTGAGCGCACCCGTCGTAAGTCCAGAGTTGAGGAAATTACATCGCAACTGGCGGGTTGGCAAACTCTCTGCTGGCAGTTGGTAGTCTGATGCTAGCATTAGTCGGTAAAACAATGCTCAGTTGGTCGGCTGCAAACTCGGTAGAGTCCCTTTAATGACGTCAGGCAAGAAAACAGATCCTGGTGAAGAGGAACACACAAGGTTACCAAAAGTGATCACTTGTAAGCTGCGATATACTGCTACTCTTGTGTGTCCACACGTGTCCAATGTGTTACGGAGTAAGCCTATAGGAATGTGTTACGGAGTAAGCCTATAGGAATGTGTGACGGTGTAAGCATATAGCAATGTGTTACGGTGTAAGCCTATAGCAATGTGTTACGGAGTAAGCCTATAGGAATGTGTTACGGTGTAAGCCTATAGCAATGTGTTACGGTGTAAGCCTATAGGAATGTGTTACGGTGTAAGCCTATTGGAATGTGTTACGGTGTAAGCCTATAGGAATGTGTTACGGAGTAAGCCTATAGGAATGTGTTACGGTGTAAGCCTGTAGCAATGTGTTACGGAGTAAGCCTATAGCAATGTGTTACGGAGTAAGCCTACAGGAATGTGTTACGGAGTAAGCCTATAGCAATATGTTACGGAGTAAGCCTATAGCAATATGTTATGGAGTAAGCCTATAGCATTGTGTTACGGAGTAAGCCTAGTTTCCAGCCAGCTGTTACCACACATACGTACATAACAATATGTAAACGAGTGAATAATACTGTTCGTGCTCTAGTACACGTGTTGCGCTAGTACAAACAAATAATCAATCTTTGTAGGTCATTAAATCCGACGTGTCGTCAGACAGGAAGACAGTGAAGCGAAGCAGCAACAATCAACTCAGTTCAAAGGGATTTACCGCCTGCCGCAAGCATGCTAGATAATGTATGTAAAAAGAAAGAAATGCTTTATTTAACGACGCACTCAACACATTTTATTTACGGTTATATGGCGTCATACATATAGTTAAGGACCACACACATTTTGAGAGGAAACCCGCTGTCGCCATTTCATGGGCTACTCTTTCCGATTAGCAGCAAGGGATCTTTTATTTGCGCTTCCCACAGGCAGGATAGCACAAACCATGGCCTTTGTCGAACCAGTTATGGATCACTGGTCGGTGCAAGTGGTTTACACCTACCCACTGAGCCTTGCGGAGCACTCACTCAGGGTTTGGAGTCGGTATCTGGATTAAAAATCCCAAGCCTCGACTGGGATCCGAACCCAGTACCTACCAGCCTGTAGACCGATGGCCTAACCACGACGCCACCGAGGCCGATATAATGTATGTATGTTCGTTTTGTTTAACAACACCACTAGAACACACTGATTTATTAATCATCGGCTAGTGGATGTCAAACATTTGGTAATTCTGTCATATAAAGTTTGTTTTGTTTAACAACACCACTAGAGCACATTGATTTATTAATCGTCGGCTATTGGATGTCAAACATTTGGTAATTTTCACATATAGTCTTAGAAAGGAAACCCGGTACATTTTCCATTGGGAACAAGGATCTTTTATATGCACCAACCCACAGACAGGATATCACATACCACGGCCGTTGATGTAGACGGGAAGAGATACCGTTCAGTTGGTAGAGCGCTCGCTTCAGATGCTTAGATCCGCCACCTGGGCGCTGTCTGTCAAGGACAGCGGGTTAGTTGTTAGTAATTAGTGAGAGAGAAGAGTGTAGTGGTCTTACACCTACTCATTAAGTCGTTAAACCTCGCTTTTGGTGGGAGCTGGTACCGGGGTGGGAGCCAGTACCGGGATGCGAACTCTGTACCTACCAGCCTTATGTCCGATGGCTTAACCACGACAACACCGAGGCCGGTGACGATAGATATAGCCCGCAGCAGCTACACCGGCTACTCTTACCGATTAGTAGAAAAATACATTTTATATGCACTTTTCCACAGACAGGACAGCACATACCGCGTTCTTTAATATACCAGTCGCGGACAAGACACTATTGCTCAATGGTCGATAGTTTTGTTTTGGTTTTATTATTATTTTGTTTGTTTGTTTGTTTACTATATGAAAGAAAAACCCCACCCCGAATAATCTTCTAGGTGATTTGTGTAATGATTAATAAATACTGTGATTATCTCCGGTAGTAATTGGAAACTCTTCCCATACAGTGTGTTCGGTACGTACCTGTCGTGTAGACACATGAACCGGTAGAGTTATGATAGATCCCTCATTATGTAAGCGGAGTCCGCGGCGTGACATTTAGATCTCTCTTTCATAACGAGATGAAAAGATAAAAATAAGGCAGCGCAGTCACATAATTTCACCCAACAGCCTAGTTATAAGTTTCTATTTTCGTAGCAGATTCAAAATCGGAAATCCATAAAACCTCAAACAAGTTACGGGCATCAAAACAGATGTTACTCTTTCTTTGGCTCGTGAAACATCCTCGCTTAATTATATTAACGTGCATTTTCTGTAAGTTTAATGTAAAAACTAAACATGCGGTGTCTTCAGTTCTTGTGTCATTTCCTTCTTCACAATGTTAGTGTGTGTATGGGGGGAGGGGTATATCGGTGGAGGAGCGTTCCACGGAGATGTGAGGGGTCGTAGGATCGATCACTCTCGGTGGACTCGGTTTTACACCCCTCCCTTCCTCCCAACCAGTCCTCGCCGACTGGTGCACCACACAATCATGTGTTGCTGTTTTTCTGTAGGACTAACCTAAGTATCGACAGCGGGTTTACGTTTTCACTCTAGACCAAAGCTTAAAATAGCAATAATATGTAGCAGTAATCATTACTGTACCATGATAGACATATCCAGAGTCCTGTGTTTGGACACATTCACTTTAAATCCAGTGTCCTGTGTTTCAGACACATTCATTTTAAATTCAGTGTCCTGTGTTTCAGACACATTCATTTTAAATTCAGTGTCCTGTGTTTCAGACACATTCATTTTAAATCCAGTGCCCTGTGTTTCAGCCACATTCATTTTAAATCCAGTGTCCTGTGTTTCAAACACATTCACTTTAAATCTAGTGTCCTGTGTTTCAAACACATTCATTTCAAATCCAGTGTCCTGTGTTTCAAACACATTCATTTTAAATCCAGTATCCTGTGTTTCAAACACATTCATTTCCAATCTAGTGTCCTATGTTTCAGACACATTGACGTTAAATCCAATGTCCTGTGTTTCAGACACATTCACTTTAAATCGCCCTCGTTGCCCCACCTCGGATTAATACTGTCTGGGTCAATGCACACAAAAGTCGACTTCATATTTGTGTACAACAGACCTCAATAGTGTTCAGTTTCTTTGTCTTCGTCTTTCAGTCTCTGTTCTTTCTACCCGCTTCTTTCACACCCTGTCTATTTCCTCCCTCTCTCCCCCCTCTCCCCCCCCCCCCCTCTCTCTCCTCTCTCTATCTCATTTATCTCTCCCCTCTCTCTCTCTCTCTCTCCCCTTTCTCACCCCCTCTCCTCTCTCTCTCTCTCTCTCTCTCTCTCTCTCTCTCTCTCTCTCTCTCTCTCTCTCTCTCTCTCTCTCTCTCTCTCTCTCTCTCTCTCTCTCTCTCACTGCTACTAACGTTTGTCCACCAACGAAAAGGAAGGTATACTGTGTGACTCCTACGAATCATGTCTTAAGTAAATTACTGCTCTGTACTATAATATTTTGTTTTCGCGTCAAATCGAAACAATGTTTCAACGTACAACTCTTTTATAGAATAAGATTATGAAATGCGATGTCACATAAGATCCACCATCGATCCTCCCTGACTGAGAAAACCATATTATGAAAGAACTGATACTCATATTATGAAAGAGTATACTGATACTCATTTTAATTCTTATGATTATTGTTAATTAAAATTAGTGGTATTTCGTTTGCCTCTCAGTATACAAATTCTTACCAGACCAATGTCCAGCCATGACGTCGATGACGTTGTTGTTACGTCATCGAATGTATGACCGACTTTTCTTGATCCAGTAGCAGCATGTATGTGTGTGCATGTGTGTGTGTGCCCCACACCCCCACCCCACCCCACCCCACCCAACCCCCTTTGGCACCTTTCTACGCCACTGTATGCATATATATTTAATGACAAAAACATTAAGAACACTTGGTAAGTAATCAACATCACGTGGCAAACGAACGAAAAGAGACCCCAAACCTTGACTGACAAATCAATACATGTTGAAATATTCTGATCGAGACTACGTTATTCACATTTCTTTCATATAGATTTACAAAATTCAAGTGACATCCCGCAAGTATTTAATAGAAGAGTCTATTCAAAACACACCGGCAACATACTTTCAACGTAAACAAATCATAATTTTTTTTTAGGAACTACTGACTTTTGAATTCCTGGCTAAAACGGAACCGATTTGGCTATAACGGCACTTCAATGTAATGGCAAAAAATAATATCTTGTAGATATATAGATTGTGGGGTGCCGTTTCAATCAACGCTAGGTCCAATTTTGTCCAATTTGGTTCCATTTTCGTTTGAGGCTGTTTTGGCATGGTTCTGTTTTTGCTATAACCCGTTTCCCGAATGTCGCACTTGCGCAGTCCAGAACTCTAAGTCGTTTATTGGCAATGCGGCGCATGTATTATTGTGTGTTTCGACATCATTGTAAAACGTTTCTTTGAATGGTTTGGAATTCTTGCATAACTGATGCATAGTCGCGAATTCAATACAGTCAGTCAGACTGGTAGTTGCATTTTTTAATTCGTCCGTCAGAAGTTTTACTCGCATTTGGCGAGCGGGTGAGTACTTTCTGCACCCCTGACTAACGTGCGCTCCAACTCGAAATAGTTGTTACATGCCCACATCCACTCAAGGTTCGGCATATTTCCCCTGGCCTCTGCCTCTGATAAGACGGGCGGTTAACAGGTCCCAGTCACATCTCGATCACTACAAAACCTCTGCTGTTGCCTCGGCAATCTCCAATGTCGTAGATATTACGTGGAAGCTTTTTTTTAAATTCTCTACGATGGACTATATTCTCTGTTTTTTTTCCAACGGCATGTTTTTTTAATGTTTATTTGCTTGTTTGTTTGGGTTTTTGGGGTTTTTTTTTGTTTGCCGTAGACAATTTCTGGATTGCAGGGATTGTCTACAACACCTTTTATTGTTGCCTATCGCCACATAACACGACTCTTAGATAGTATGGACGCCCCTCCCCAATGTAGATGACCCCAATATAAAATCCTGGCTACGCCAGTGGCACGGACACACAAAATACAAAACAAATCGTAAATGAAGTGCGAAGCACGTATTATTAAACTTTTATTTGATCTCGAACAATTGTCCGTTCAAACTGACCTCTGAAACATTTTATTTAGGTGTAGGATGGACGTGAGGAATACAGATTAAACAAAGAGAAAAACTAAATATGACGTATTTGTAGATAGCAGGAAGGGTGTGAACGTTTGACAAAGCGTGGCTCCTTTTCCCACCGCTGCGTCCATCTTGCAGGTGTCTGTTTGTTCCCGCCAACTCCATAATACAGCACGAGTGTTGACTCGCAGATTATGCCTACACATTCAAACTGCACCGAGTTGGCAGCGAGAATCAAAGGCTGGAACACTTCGTAAGCTTGTATTAGCTAACGAGGCCACAAAGTGTGCACGTACGACTTAACTTCACGACAAAACCGTTACCATAATCAAACGTCGTATCCCCGCACAAAGTGGAGTCCAAGGGATGTTTTAGCATAGTTGTGACCGAAGTACCGTCAAGTGCAGCTTTGTCTAAAGGTTGGTTGCCACAAATGAGTAATATAGGCCGTATATTTTACGAACCAATATACCTATATTTGATTACGTCATACACATGTCAACCATCAAACTTAATAACAAGAACATAAAAACAATATCATCATAAACAACAGTCAAAAAACGAGAATAGCAATATCAACATTAACAATACTGTTAATGGTTGCATGTGTGTCTTTAAAACACATCTCAGCATTATTTTAAACTACGCATATGTTTATTTAGAAGTTTGGAGAAAGAGAAGAAACCCGCTCCAGCCAGTGCACCACGACTGGTACATCAAAGGCCGTGGTATGTGCTATCCTGTCTATGGGATGGTTCATATAGAAGATCCCTTGCTGCTAATCGAAAAGAGGAAATGACGACAGCGGGTTTCCTCCCTCAATATCTGTGTGGTCATTAACCATATGTCCGACGCCATATAACCGTAAATAAAATGTGTTGAGTGCGTCGTTAAATAAACCATTTTTTGCTAATCGAAAATAGTAGCCCATGAAGTGGTGACAGCGGGTTTCCTCTCTCAATATCTGTGTGGTCATTAACCATATGTCCGACGCCATGTAACCGTAAATAAAATGTGTTGAGTGCGTTGTTAAATAAAACATTTCCTTCCTTCATTTGACGTTGCGCTAAATGACGAGCTAAGCGTGTTTATCAGTGCGGTGTACAATTTAGTCACTAAACATATTACAGGATACAAATTGCACATTTAATCACACACACGTTTACACGCATAAACCACACGCGCATTAACACAGACACGGCACGTCTAGAGTCAATGTTCGTAAAGTGAAGGTCATGTGCACGAGCAATAGAATAAATTAGTGTTGTCTAGCCGAAGAAGACAACACAGTTTTGTACTCTGAATCGAAGCCGTCAAACTAATCAGTTATGTCAACAGTCAACATATATCATCCCAAGGAAAGAATAAATTGCATCCTCATTTAAAAAAAGCGCATGCGCTGGATACTAGTTTGGTTTCTTTGTCTGTAGAGATATTTGCATACTAGTATTATAATAATACTGATTTGTTTTGATATCGATGATCTTCAAATTTTCATTAATTAAACAAATTACCGTAATTATAACGATGAGTTTTAAACTTTATATACAACTTGACTGGCACGATAAACAGAACCAATAACAACTTCCTGGCATGATAACTGAACTACTGACAACTTGACTGACATTGTAACTGAACCACTGACAACTTCCTGGCATAGTAACTGAACCACTGACAACTTAACTTGCATGATAACGGAACCACTGACAACTTGACTGCCATGGTAACTGAACCACTGACAACTTCCTGGCATGGTAACTGAACTACTGACAACTTGACTGACATGGTAACTGAACCACTGACAACTTCCTGGCATGGTAACTGAACCACTGACAACTTCCTGGCATGGTAACTGAACTACTGACAACTTGACTGCCATGGTAACTGAACCACTGACAACTTCCTGGCATGGTAACTGAACTACTGACAACTTGACTGACATGGTAACTGAACCAATGACAACTTCCTGGCATGGTAACTGAACCACTGACAACTTTACTGACATTGTAACTGAACCACTGACAACTTCCTGGCATAGTAACTGAACCACTGACAACTTAACTTGCATGATAACGGAACCACTGACAATTTGACTGCCATGATAACTGAACCACTGACAACTTCCTGGCATGGTAACTGAACTACTGACAACTTGACTGACATGGTAACTGAACCACTGACAACTTCCTGGCATGGTAACTGAACCACTGACAACTTCCTGGCATGGTAACTGAACTACTGACAACTTGACTGCCATGGTAACTGAACCACTGACAACTTCCTGGCATGGTAACTGAACTACTGACAACTTGACTGACATGGTAACTGAACCAATGACAACTTCCTGGCATGGTAACTGAACCACTGACAACTTGACTGACATGGTAACTGAACCACTGACAACTTCCTGGCATGGTAACTGAACTACTGACAACTTGACTGACATGGTAACTGAACCAATGACAACTTCCTGGCATGGTAACTGAACCACTGACAACTTGGCTGACATTGTAACTGAACCACTGACAACTTCCTGGCATAGTAACTGAACTACTGACAACTTAACTTGCATGATAACGGAACCACTGACAACTTGACTGACATGGTAACTGAACCACTGACAACTTCCTGGCATGGTAACTGAACCACTGACAACTTGACTGACATGGTAACTGAACCACTGACAACTTGACTGACATGGTAACTGAACCACTGACAACTTCCTGGCATGGTAACTGAACTACTGACAACTTGACTGACATGGTAACTGAACCACTGACAACTTCCTGGCATGGTAACTGAACTACTGACAACTTGACTGACATGGTAACTGAACCACTGACAACTTCCTGGCATGGTAACTGAACCACTGACAACTTCCTGGCATGGTAACTGAACTACTGACAACTTGACTGACATGGTAACTGAACCACTGACAACTTCCTGGCATGGTAACTGAACTACTGACAACTTGACTGACATGGTAACTGAACCACTGACAACTTCCTGGCATAGTAACGGAACCACTGACAACTTGACTGACATGGTAACTGAACCACTGACAACTTGACTAACATGATAACGAAACCACTGACAACTTCCTGGCATGGTAACTGAACCACTGACAACTTTACTGACATTGTAACTGAACCACTGACAACTTCCTGGCATAGTAACTGAACCACTGACAACTTAACTTGCATGATAACGGAACCACTGACAACTTGACTGCCATGATAACTGAACCACTGACAACTTCCTGGCATGGTAACTGAACTACTGACAACTTGACTGACATGGTAACTGAACCACTGACAACTTCCTGGCATGGTAACTGAACCACTGACAACTTCCTGGCATGGTAACTGAACTACTGACAACTTGACTGCCATGGTAACTGAACCACTGACAACTTCCTGGCATGGTAACTGAACTACTGACAACTTGACTGACATGGTAACTGAACCACTGACAACTTCCTGGCATGGTAACTGAACTACTGACAACTTGACTGACATGGTAACTGAACCACTGACAACTTCCTGGCATGGTAACTGAACCACTGACAACTTCCTGGCATGGTAACTGAACTACTGACAACTTGACTGACATGGTAACTGAACCACTGACAACTTCCTGGCATGGTAACTGAACTACTGACAACTTGACTGACATGGTAACTGAACCACTGACAACTTCCTGGCATAGTAACGGAACCACTGACAACTTGACTGACATGGTAACTGAACCACTGACAACTTGACTAACATGGTAACTGAACCACTGACAACTTCCTGGCATAGTAACTGAACCACTGACAACTTGACTGACATGATAACTGAACCACTGACAACTTGACTGACATGGTAACTGAACCACTGACAACTTCCTGGCATAGTAACTGAACTACTGACAACTTAACTTGCATGATAACGGAACCACTGACAACTTCCTGGCATAGTAACTGAACTACTGACAACTTAACTTGTATGATAACGGAACCACTGACAACTTGACTGACATGGTAACTGAACCACTGACAACTTCCTGGCATGGTAACTGAACCACTGACAACTTCCTGGCATAGTAACTGAACCACTGACAACTTGACTGACATGGTAACTGAACCACTGACAACTTCCTGGCATAGTAACTGAACTACTGACAACTTGACTGACATGGTAACTGAACCACTGATACCTTAGCTGACATGATAACGAAACCACTGACAACTTGCCTGACATGATATCTGAACCACTGACAACTTAGCTGACATGATAACGAAACCACTGACAACTTGCCTGATATGATAACTGAACCACTGACAACTTAGCTGACATGATAACGAAACCACTGACAACTTGACTGACATGGCAACTGAACCACTGACAACTTAACTTGCATGATAACGGAACCACTGACAACTTGACTGACATGATAACTCGACTGACATGATAACAGAACCACTGACAACTACACTGGCATGATAACTGAACTACTGGCAACTCGACTGACATGATGACGGAACCACTGACAACTCGACTGACATGATAACTGAACCACTGACAACCAGACTGTCATGATAACTGAACCACTGACAACTTGACTGACATGATAACTGAACCACTGACAACTTGACTGACATGATAACTGAACCACTGACAACTTGACTGACATGGTAACTGAACCACTGACAACTTCCTGGCATAGTAACTGAACTACTGACAACTTAACTTGCATGATAACGGAACCACTGACAACTTCCTGGCATAGTAACTGAACTACTGACAACTTAACTTGCATGATAACGGAACCACTGACAACTTGACTGACATGGTAACTGAACCACTGACAACTTCCTGGCATGGTAACTGAACCACTGACAACTTCCTGGCATGGTAACTGAACTACTGACAACTTGACTGACATGGTAACTGAACCACTGACAACTTGACTGACATGGTAACTGAACCACTGACAACTTCCTGGCATAGTAACTGAACTACTGACAACTTAACTTGCATGATAACGGAACCACTGACAACTTGACTGACATGGTAACTGAACCACTGACAACTTCCTGACATAGTAACTGAACCACTGACAACTTCCTGGCATGGTAACTGAACTACTGACAACTTGACTGACATGGTAACTGAACCACTGACAACTTCCTGGCATAGTAACTGAACTACTGACAACTTGACTGACATGGTAACTGAACCACTGACAACTTCCTGGCATGGTAACTGAACCACTGACAACTTCCTGGCATAGTAACTGAACCACTGACAACTTGACTGACATGGTAACTGAACCACTGACAACTTCCTGGCATAGTAACTGAACCACTGACAACTTCCTGACATGGTAACTGAACCAATGACAACTTCCTGGCATGGTAACTGAACTACTGACAACTTGACTGACATGGTAACTGAACCACTGACAACTTCCTGGCATAGTAACTGAACTACTGACAACTTGACTGACATGGTAACTGAACCACTGGTACCTTAGCTGACATGATAACGAAACCACTGACAACTTGCCTGACATGATAACTGAACCACTGACAACTTAGCTGACATGATAACGAAACCACTGACAACTTGCCTGATATGATAACTGAACCATTGACAACTTAGCTGACATGATAACGAAACCACTGACAACTTGACTGACATGGCAACTGAACCACTGACAACTTAACTTGCATGATAACGGAACCACTGACAACTTGACTGACATGATAACTCGACTGACATGATAACAGAACCACTGACAACTACACTGGCGTGATAACTGAACTACTGGCAACTCGACTGACATGATGACGGAACCACTGACAACTCGACTGACATGATAACTGAACCACTGACAACCAAAATTGCTATGATCCATCTTGACGAGGTTTTCGCCCCTACTCTCTATACAGTTAAATACCAGTAACATAAATCCCACGATGAAACATGAACAATATTCCGATAAGTTCGTATACAAACAATTAATTAATTCGATAAGTGGATGCTGTAAGTCATCAAAAATACACAAATGACATACCCATACAAATGAAACACAATATGTGAAAAGAAACCCGCTACTACATGTAGTATACAAAACAAGGGTTCGTTTTATGCCCAGTCTTATATTGGTATCAGGTGGAACATTATGCTCATTGCTCGAAGACAGTAAATATATCAGTTTGCGTGGTATATACCATTCTTATACGAGAATACACACATTGATTCTGAATAGCAAACTCATTGCCATCCTACGCACATCTATTGTAGAGACTGAAATAGAAGCTCCGCGTGTTGTTGTCGAGTGATGTGTTTTCCCGGGCTATTCTCACAGGGACACGTTAGTGTACTGAAGTCGATGCGTCGTGTGTCAGGTATCATGATGTTGCTAGATCCTCGGGCCCGTGAGTTCGAGTACCACAGACGACGCTCAGGTGTAATGTTTACATGTAGAATACAATAGTACATTTTAAAACTTGAGGTGCTATTAGCGCTATGATCACTTCGTCGAACAAGGCCTGGTCATCATCTAGTAGCAGCCAGTCGTATGCCTTTAGGGTGTATACTACCAAATCAAATCCCATAGACGACAATAGTAACATATGTGGCTAAAACTCCTACCTGCAACGTATCAATCGACATAGACGCCACGGATATAAATACTACCACCCCTCACCCTTAAAGTGAATCACAAAAAAGTGGGTGTCAAGCTGCTAATTTCTGAGATAATGGGTAGCGTCTATCACTACCCTAGTTCCGCACAAAATTTGAGTACTTTTTTTCACAGGTACCCCATACATGTTCCAAGCACAAGGCTACTTGACACAGTGGTACTAGATGAAATAAAATTGCATACATTTTTAGCCCAGATGAAACTAATTTTTTTTACAACCAACACACTCACATTTATAACCAATCACAGGACTTGTGGTGTTCACTTCTCTATTAAAAGTTGGGTGCACCTCGAACTTTGACCCAGCCGGAAGTTATTTGGTTTAGTACTACCTTTAAAATGTTATCACACGTATGTGTGTTATTAGTGTGTGTTATCAAAAAATAACAAATGAAGTTCTTACCAACGGGTGCGTAAGAAAATACAGTACCTATGCAGATGTCAGGGTTTAGAGTACAGTTAAAGTTTGTTTTGTTTACCGACACCACTAGAGCACATTGATTTATTAATCATTGGCTATTGGATGTCAAACATTTGGTAATTTCAACATATACTCTTAGACAGGAAACCCGCTGCATTTTTCCATTAGTACCAAGGGATTTTTTATATACACTCTCCCACAACTGGACAGTACACACTACGGTCTTTGATATATATATCAGCCATAGTGCACTGGTTAAGACGAGGAGAAAAAAAGTCAGAAAATTAGTACATTGATTTTTAAACCTCTCGAGAAATCTTTATAATTATAAAGCAACTTTCCGGACATCATAACAGTGGCGGATTTGAGGAACAAGGGCCTCCTGTTCCTCTTTTAGTAAGCTTTTATAAGTTTGTACTAATAGTTCATAAAATATCGAAATTCATAGTAAATTAAAAAGGCACCTCATTTAACGAGTATAGGAATATAAAATAATAATTTGAAAATTCAATATTTGTTTAGCTTTCTATTTTGCTTCTGTTATTCGAATTTTATTTTTAAAGTAAAAATATTAATCTAACTTCCATCTATGGCATGTCAAAAAACGTCTGGAAGCTTAACGACAGTTTAAAAATACAATCACTATTGTTCTGTTGAATTATTTAAAGCCCAAATGTTTTGCTAATATTACATTTAATTCCTATTCAATATTCGTGTTCTTTCTTTACTTACTCATAAAAACAAGCCCAAACCCCAACACATGACACATATAATCCTGTATCTAAAAGGCACGAAGTTTATTTATTTCAAGTTAAAACAAATCTCTGTATGTTTTGAAAAGTTAAAGTTTGTTTTGTTTAACGACACCATTAGAGCACATCGATTTATTAATCATTGGCTATTGGATGTCAAACATTAGGTAATTTTGACATATAGTCTTAGAGAGGAAACCCACTACATTTTTCCATTAGTAGCAAGGGGTCTTTTATATGCACTTACCCACACAGGATAGCACATACCACAGCCTTTGATCAGTTGTGGTGCACTGGTTAGAAAGAAAGAAAGAAATGTTTTATTTAACGACGCACTCAACACATTTTATTTACGGTTATATGGCGTCAGACATATGGTTAAGGACCACACAGATTTTGAGAGGAAACCCGCTGTTGCCACTACATGGGCTACTCTTCTGATTAGCAGCAAGGGATCTTTTATTTGCGCTTCCCACAGGCAGGATAGCACAAACCATGGCCTTTGTTGAACCAGTTATGGATCACTGGTCGGTGCAAGTGGTTTACACCTACCCATTGAGCCTTGCGGAGCACTCACTCAGGGTTTGGAGTCGGTATCTGGATTAAAAATCCCATGCCTCGACTGGGATCCGAACCCAGTACCTACCAGCCTGTAGACCGATGGCCTAACCACGACGCCACCGAGGCCGGTCACTGGTTAGAACGAGAAACTGTATGTTTTGAATGCAGTCGACTAACAAATGACTGCGGCACACTTATACGGGAATGGGCTATTTCTTGTTCCAGCCAATGCACCACGACTGGTACACCCAACGTACTCACAAACCAAGTGTTTTATTTTGATGGACACCCCTTGCACGTGCATCATCCCGTCAAATGCTTCTCGTTATTAACAAGGGATTCATTATTATTTTTTAAATTACGTTGAATATAAAGATAATATTTGAGGTGTTGTGCCTATACTTTATGTTAAATTTCTACTGAAAAAATAAAGATGTGTGCATTGTATTTTGTAATGTTACAGAAAAAAGTATTATATGAGACCCTAATCCTCACAGTATTTCAATACCTAAATTCTCCAGTCCATTAATTCCCAGTCCTCCAAGTCTTGTATTCCTAAATGCCCTGACAAATATTTTACAGTCACCTTTAGTAATTCTGTAAAAGTATAGCTGTCGTGGGGCAAATGATGGTAGGGTCACAAAACGGGGAGTCCTGCAATGTCACAAAAGCTGGGAATCCTGCAATGTCACAAAACGGGGAGTCCTGCAATGTCACAAAACGGGGAGTTCTGCAATGTCACAAAAGCTGGGAATCCTGCAATTTTATCATAAATTTTAACAAAAATCACTACGAGTTTTCGTTCCATGGACTAATACGAACATTACCATCGATCGTGCACTTATTTTGAGAAAGGACGGGACGTAGCCAGGTGGTAAAGCGTTCGCTCGATACGCGATCGGTCTAGGATCGATCCACGTCGGTGGACCCATTGGGCTATTTCTCGTTCCAGCCAGTGCTCCACAGCTGGTGTAACAAAGACCGTGGTATGTACTATCCTGTTTGTGGGATGATGCATGTAAAATATCCCTTGCTGCTAATCAAAAAGAGTAGCCCATGAAGTGGCGTCAACGGGTTTCTTCTCTCAATATCTGTGTGGTCCTTAACCATATAACCGTAAATAAAATGTGTTGAGTGCGTCGTTAAATAAAACATTTCTTTCTTGCTTTCTTTTATTTTGACGTGTTTGGTTTTGCCTGGTTTCATTCAATAATTGTTTATATATATTTGAAATGAAATATCTCTGAGTTATTTTGGACATTATATTATTGGCAATGCGTGTATGGTGGTATAAGAGGACCGTAACCTTTAAAGAAAGTATTTGGAGGGCTACATCTTTCTTAAAATTTAAGAAAGGTTGTTTCTATGCAGAAAACCGCTGTAAAGGAAGTCGCCTAAAGGGCGCCCGAATGATGATAATAAAGTCTATTTTAATAGTCTATCAAATGTCATTAGAGGAAACCTTCACATTGCCAATGCTTTTCAATCCTTATAATTAAAGGGGAAAATGTCCCTACGGGAACACATCTGAAGTAGGGTACCAAATAGCCATGTAGTGTGTGTGCGCGCGCGTGTGAGCGCGTGTGCAAGTTTGCGTGCACGCATGTGTGGGGGAGGGGGGTACCATATGAAATAACAAAGATATATTAAATGTATTTGTTAATGCATAAAAGAAATAGCACCGAAGGTAAAAAAAACCAAAACACGATTGGAAAATGTATGTCGTTGGAAGTGTTATATTATATGAAGATGACACCCCCACCCCCTACTACATTTGCATGCGTGTTTTAGCACAATTATTTAAAAAATGTCATTGTGAGAACAAAATGCTAGAAGTAGGTCCTCTTAAAAACCCCATCCTAATTTAAATAATGCAGTTAGGATGCATGTTTTGTTGCACTGGCTAAGACATTTGTTTTAGAATCCCATAAAAAATCCCACAACTTTTAAAAAACATATATGTATCAGTGTATATATTTGTATATATTTACCCAAAAAAATATCAGGAAAAGAAAGATTATTTTATTTAATTTCAAATAACAAAAAGCACATTTTACCAGTTTGACCCGTGCGGTTACTCAAACTAACAATGTGTGTGGAACAGGATTACGCAAACACACAAACGTGGTAGAGATACGAATCTACAAAACTATGATAAACAAACACTGGGCACTTCGTAAGCGAATGTTCGCAGCATATTATTATCCGCGGCCAAACACTTGTTACCAAAGGAATTTCTCGGAAAATATACTTCCTCCAGAATCACATCAGAGCTATGCAGACGCTCAAAAAAACAAAACAAAAAAAAAAGTGAGGAGAAAAAAGAAGACTTTGTTCGAGTGCATTATCCTGCTCGAAGATCAAACCTACATTTCATACCAAGGCAGCGACGGAAATAAAATATCGTGAAACGTTTTGTCGACTTGGCAGAGGTCCATTCGGTGCGATCGATTTATTTGGGAAGCAGCACAGAGTCGCAACGAGTGCGATTCAGTTTCATTTCGGGTCACTGTCACCTCGACTTCAGTCGTAAACAGATACCGGAAATGTCCGACTGAACTAATTTTCACGTACCTCCGCTAGTTTCACTTTACGTTTCAATTGTGTGATGATGATGTGCGGTTTCATTTCCGAACACAACACTACTTTTGATGTTTATCATGTGGTCAAGGTCGTTGGTTAGTTGTAGCTGTCTGTACATCTTTTAAGAAACAATGATTTTAACGAGGTATTTAAATTGGGAAAATGTCTTGCTAAAAGTGCAGTGCGAGGAAGTGGCAACAACCTCTAGTGCAGGGCAGTGTCTCAAGTGGGGTGGGGGTTGGGTGGGGGCGGGGGGGGGGGCACAAGCCATATTTTCATAAGTTTTATTGTGAAGGTAAAACAAACAACGCCGCACATTGTTGTCCTTTAGCGGGGGTGGGGCACAGCACCCTTCCCCCTCCCGACTCCTCCTGTTCCTACCGACCAGGCATTGTTATAGTCACAAGTTCCATGTTTCGCTATTTTAACATTATTTGTGATAAATAATTACTAATTAATCCATCCTTCACCTAATCTTTACAAAATTAACCCGACAATATCGAAACTGAAGTGTGAATTCGGCGTAAACAGTGGTTTTCTATAACATGCTGAACAACAGCCAGTTCTTGACCGTAGAACATTTATGGGTTCATTTATTAATTAATTTCAACTTATATCCAATTAATGTTCAATCACGCTGTCCTGGGAACACACCTCAGCTATCTGGGCTGTCTGTCCAGAGCAGTGGGTTAGTGGATAGTTGTTAGTGAGAGAGAAGTCGTTAAAACTTGCTCTGGGTGGGAGCCGGTACCGGGCTGCGAACCTGGTATCTACCAACCTTATGTCCGATGGCTTAACCATGACACCACCGGAAGGAAACGTTTTATTTAACGATGCACACAACACATTTTATTTACGGTTATATAGCGTCAGACATGGTTACGGACAACACAGATATACAGAGAGGAAACCCGCTGTCGCCACTTCATGGGCTACTCTTTTCGATTAACAGCAAGGGATCTTTTATATGCACCATTCCACAGACAGAATAGTACATACTACGGCCTTTGTTAGACCAGTTGTTGAGCACGGGGGGGGGGGGGGGGGGGGGGGGGCAGAACGAGAAATAGTTCAATGGGCCCACCGAAGGGAATCGATCCTAAACCGACTGCGCATCAAGCGAGTGCTTTTTCACTGGGCTACGTCTCGCCCCATAACACCACCGAGGCCTATGACAAATATGAACCTGATATGGCTATGTTAGGCTCTTTACATGTGAGTTATCGTCTAAACATTTTTCTGTAAATCATTACTTCTCTTCTAGTAAATTAAATTATTTGTTGTGGGTTTTTTTTTATGAACGTGTTGACGAAGAATAATCTTTGTTTAAAAACAAGCATTGATAAATAATTGAGACAGGAAGCTACCATTATGCAATTTTTATACAGATCCGTGGATCTAATTTGTTCATCCATTCGTTTGCAGCCCTCGAAATTCAGGTCATCTTGCAACGGCAATTTAATACAGTAAACACTCAATAATGAACAAAATACGGCAACGCTAATTGTTTGCACGATTTCGAGGGCTGCGTTTCGTTTTTAAATTTATTTAACATTTTAATTCTTAAACGACATCACTGTATTCCAAAATGTCGACAACTTAGCTGTTCTTGGGCCATATATTCCCGGGAAAGAATTCCTTTAGTCATAACAGCCGTGACACTACAGATATCAGTCACACTGCGTGCGATCCTATTGTGACTAGCGTCGTGTATTCTCGCTACCTTGTGTCATGCTCCTATTGGTCATACATATGAGATACTTGCATTATCTTTACCCGGAGTACGTGCGCGCTGGGTAATGCGTCATATTGTGGTGGCGATAGAGTCATTGAAACATTAACGCATTTTGATGTAAATCGGTGACGGAATATTTTAACTTCCATGTACGACCGAGTTGAATGGTATGATTGGGATATTTCCATGATACACTATCATGTGCATAAAGACTTTCCAAGATTGCGATAATGGAAATGAACTGACGATCAAAAGAAAGTATACCAATTATTTTTATTATAAATAAACACAATACACGTTCATGGAAGGTTAGATAGGTTCCAGCATTGCTGCATTTGGGCGATGCCGCACGTGCAAAATGAGTTTAATCATCAAATTTATACTGCATGAGAAACATGATACTCGTGCACATAAGGGTATAAAAAAGGGAGCCATTGCTTAGAACATGCCTCAGTCAACAGTAAAACACCAGAGAACATGGCAAGGCTAACTACTGAAGAAAGAGAGAGAGAGAGAGCTATTGGTATGGTGCAGGTGGGTGCGAGTTATGCCCATGTGGCAAGAATCCTGAACTGCACAAAATTGACGATAACCAAGTTAATACAGCGTTACAGGGTGACTGGCAGGACTGCAGACAGACCAGGAAGACCCCGCGTCACAACAGCCAACGAGGACCGCCAGCTGCGCATCTCACACTTACGTAACAGATTCCTCACTGTGACGTCATCTGCAGCGACTGGCCTTGGGCATGTCATCAGTCGTCACACTCTACGTCGTCGACTACGACAGCATGGTATCAGGGCCTATCGACCATTCAGAGGGATGACATTGACGAGGCAACATCGACTTCGACGTTTACGTTGGGCACGTCAGTTTGAACGTTGGCAACATCGGAACTGGCAACGTGTACTCTTTTTCTGATGAGAGCAGGTTCCAGTTATTCAGAGCTGATGGCAGGATTCGGATATACCGACGTGCAGGAGAGAGAACAGCTCCGTGCTGTGTTCAGGAGACTGAACGGTTTAGTAGTGGATCTGTGATGGTTTGGGGCGGTATCTGTGGCCAACAGCGGACAGACCTTATTGTCATTGACGGAAATCAACCAGATTTTACGTCCCGTCCTGTTACCGTTCTTGCAACACCATCCTAGACCCTTGTTTCAACAGGACAATGCCAGACCTCACACAGCTCGTGTGGTGCAACAGTTCTTCGCCGCAAACAACGTCAATATTTTGCCATGGCCAGCCCGTTCACCTGACCTGTCACCGATAGAACATTTGTGGGATCATCTTGGCCAGCGAATTCGACGTCGTCCTAACCCTCCACTGGACAGGGATCAGTTGGTACAGGCACTGAGGCAGGAGTGGAGGGCAATACCTGATGTCGTCATTAGGCGCTAAATAAACTCTGTCCGACGTCGGGTCCATGCTTGCATACTTGCACATGGTGGACATGCACGCTATTGAAACATGTTCTTTGTGGTCAAATTTATTCACCTTCGTTATGAGTGGTCCTTTATGAAATCGCACATTTCACCCCTAGTGCTGGTGTGCACTGTCATATTATCATTTTATGAGTTTTATTGAGTATACTCGTGTTTATTTATCGCCAAATTATTATACTTTCAAAATATAACATTTGCATCAACTTGTGTTTTGTGTTTTTAATGCTTTGAAAAAATAATTGGCATACTTTCTTTTGATCGTCAGTTTATTATGACGTCATCACATCAATGCCACTATGGGCGGCTTCGGGTCTAGTTGATACAGGGCTTACCTCGTCGACCGTAAGACTGGTAGGTACTGGGTTCGCATCCAGTCCAGAGACCCAACGGCTTCAAAACCACTAGAAACAAACCATGAACCACTATACTGGACAGAGATAGCCAAAAGTGTCTCTTTGTGTGTGTGCGTGCGTGTGTGCGTGCGTGTGTGCGTACGCACGTGCTCGGGATATCGTATAGGAACTTTAAGTGGATATAAGTGTTGTGGATATAACTTTTATTTGTTTGTTTATTAAAGGGACTATGGTGAATTTTCGGCGATTGTTAAATGCCGACTTTTTAACGATAGTAATTACATATTAAATATATATTTTTCTAAATTAAATATCAGTGGTTTTATATTAAACGTGTTTCCGATTGTCCTAGTGTTTGCATTAGGTCAATCTTCATTTTATTTCCTAATGTTTTTGTACGTACAACATTATTTCGAAACCAAATCCAGTTTTGGGGGTTATTTACAAATATTAGGACGACCAGAAACCCATTGAATACACTGAAATTCTAAACAAGAAAACTTATTTAATATGTAATACTAGTCGTTATTGGTCGAATGCATCTTACAATGTAGCAAACTGAAGATATTCACTTTTATCACCGGCCATAGAATGTCAAACTTACTTTGTACTGGACGATTGGACTGTTGTGCCCTGTACTCATAGGCGTAATGGATGACACTTTACTGGTGAGATCAAAATAATGTTCTAGCAAGTCCTGACTTCTACATAGGTATTATGTTTTCTTACACACACGTTGGTGAGAACCTAATTTGTTATTTTTTATATCACAAACTAATAACACACATACGTGTGATAACAATTTAAAGGTAGGGTCAACTCAAACAAGAGCCTTATGTGTTGGAAAGATACATACCCGGACCACCAATACATACTGACACTTTAACAAATGAAAAACGCGTAATTTTAGAGTTAATATAAAAACATGATTATTCCTGCTAACTAGGGTCAGCCATTTTGTTTCGTTTTTGTGACGTCCGGTGGTATAGCTTGGGGCGAAGTGACGTCAGCCCCGTCCATCTCCTCAATGCACAGTGTAAACAAACGCGCTAATTTACGACAAGGCGCTTCTCTTTCATCAACCTGACTTTAAAAAAAAAAAAATGACTTGATAGTATAATAAACTATTTAACTCAATATATTTCAGGTTGCATCAATAGAACGAAATGGAGTTATAGTATTTTTCTTTTAAAAAAAAAAGAAAAAAAAAAGAGCATATTATTAAGCCTTATTGGTAGGGTACGTTCGAGCAAAAACGACCACTTACGATACCCAAGTGATCATTTTCTTTTCTTTGGGACGACGTAATTGGTCAGTTTTGTGATTTTAGATGGGAAAGTCTACTTAATCAAGGGTTTTACAGAATTACTTACAGTAATAAAGCAGGACGGTCCATTACGATTTGGGTGTCGTCCCATTTGGTCGAAATGCCAATTAGTCGAAAAATAAGTACTCGTCTGTTATATAACCACTACCTGATTACCTGTGTATGTAATGAACATGGCCTCTTCATATGAAAGAGCAAAGCTGGTGCAGATGAATGCTAGAGCTGCACCCCCACCGAGAAAGAGTCTACCGGGATCTCAACAACAGTCCGTCGCCTAAAGCAGCAACTCACTAACAGAACCAAGACACCCCTGCAGTACTGGACACCATTTGTCACCTCATGAAGCTGCAGTGATTGTAACATTGTGAGTGTAACATTCTGAAAGAAACTGCTGCTTAAGTGGACATTTGTACTTGTATGTGTATTTGAAAGAATGAATATTTTAAAATGTTGAACTTTTTTTTTCTTTTTGTGAAATAAACATTTCTAGATGGAGGCCTTCTTTTTCAATTATTTACAGACATTCACTACATTCAATACATGGATTATTTCGATATTTGTCATATTCGCATACTTTATGCGTTAAGCGATATCTATACCTTCTATACAATAATAATCGGTTTCCAAATAATCTTGAACAGTTCATTATAATGACTGAGGTACCAACATGCATGTCAGTAAGGCCACTGAACCATATCTGTTGTTTTAGCAGTTCGACCAATTGGGAATTCGACCAAATGGGAGTAAGCCACGATTTGAGGTTATCACACAATACCCTGTGATCTTCATAAACGAGGTACGTCTTTTTAGTGTGTCTAGACAATGTCTGGGGACCGTTTAAATATACACCTGCCAATCAGGAACCACAGGTACAGGCCACGGAAAGAAAAGACCAATTAACCAAGAAAACACTCCGACTATTATTTCAGTACGTGGGTTAATTTATGTACAAAATATAATACAGTTATTTCAACACTTTGACAATGGTGGTTTATTTTGTACTGAAAAATAAACCACATATACACGTTGCTGTGTTACTGGGATGGATATTATTACAGAACATTGCGATGCATCCGCAAAAAAATCAGGTATGTTTTGTTTTTTCAGTTCGAAGACTAATTCTTGACGTGACACGTTAGGTATTACGTAACCACCAGCTCGCCAGAGGGCGTATTCACTGGGATGGTACAAAATGGCTGCGCCCGTTATATATAATAGATGGCCTCAGATTACAGTTATCTTCCCATTTGGTTGTCCAAAATCCGGAAGTTTGACCGCGCAAGTAGTCTGCTGTTTGACTGTGATTATTTCATGGCAGACAGCTATGAAGTGGCAACTGTTTGACTGAAGTGACAGGGGATAGCATGTAGTTTGTAAACATGTGTAACTTGTTGACATTGGAGACTTGTTTGTGGTAATTCCGGCCCATGCAAAAGTAGTGCTTTTTGTGTAAAATGAGTGTACTCCGGCCTGGTTTAGAGGGTGTGTCTGTTTAAACCATTATGCTGGGAGAAAGAGCTGAACAACAGGGGTTGTCCTTTTCAGGGTATGTGTCCCCCATGCAGGCAAAGGTACATACAAAACTTCACGGGCCTGCTGATATTAATAAAAATGTTATAGCCACTAAGGCTATATAGAAACATATAGCGAAATTAATTGTGGTCTGAGGCCAGATGTCACATTTAACAGTTTTATTAATTAACTATTACGATTAAACTTGTTGATATTAAGCAATAATGTGCATTATATATAGTTGAATATGGGTTCCCATTCTGCCTACAACCCACTTTGCCTACACCCATTTTGCCTACAACCCAGTATGCCTACACTCAGTTTGCCTACAGTGTGAAAAAGTGACATCCCCAGTTCATAGTGGGACAATCCCTATTATTTTGTGTCTCAAACCAATATAAAAATATTGTATTACATAAACAATTAAGATTATAATGAACATAAGTAATGTAATTGGGGTTTAGTTGCACAAAGGTGATTTCATGCTCTTTATGGTGATTAGTATTAGTCCAATGATCCCATACTGTGATCTTTAATATGTGATCAAAGTGAAATAGCCTTCATGATTCTTTGATATAGGATTAAAGTTCAACTTTGTACAAAATATTTGTTTAATATTTGTGAGGTCATACATGGAATGCTCCACTTTTAACTGGGGATGGCATCTTTTCATACTGAGTGTAGGCAAAGTGGGTTGTAGGCAAACTGAGTGTAGGCAAACTGGGTTGTAGGCAAACTGAGTGTAGGCAAACTGGGTTGTAGGCAAACTGAGTGTAGGCAAAGAGAGTTGTAGGCAAAATGGTCGGGACACCTGAATATGCATACCAGGCCAAATGCTTTAATTGTCCCCGCCTTTAAAGACATACAACTGGCTGCTACTCGGTGACGACCAGGGCCTCGTTCCACGAAGTGGCCTTAGTGCTAACTTATCGTTCCGTGGATCGTCACTGCCATACCCCAATGAAAAAAGCACGATGGAAATCGACTGCTCTGTGACGTATAAAGTAATCTGAAATTGATTTGTCTGTGACGCATAAGTTAGCAAACGCTAGGGCTGTAAATAGGTTTTAGTATGAAAAGACGGTTAAATTTGTTTAAAGACTAGTGTTTTTAGGATATATGTAAGAAATGGAATTTTATATCGTATTCCGTTAGATACATTTTAAAACAACTCGTAAGATAAATCAAACGATCACATACAAACTAGTGGCAAGCAATTGACCCACGTGAACTAATACAGACTGATCTGTCATAGATGTGATCCTGAAAAGTGCACAGATTCGGAAGACGCCAGTAAGTGAAAGGGTCGGGGCCCATTTCACAAAATATCGTACGTTTACATCTGCGACTAGCAGTTAAACCGGTAATGCGTTTACATGAGTTTGGCATCTATTTCACGCAAAACATTCAGAGTTTTGGAAGACCGGTTCCTGGCTAGCTGGCTAGCTGGCTAGCTGACTAGCTGGCAGCCAGCCAGCTAGTCAGCTAGCCAGGCTGATCAGCTAGCCTGATTGCCTGGCTGACTGCCTGCCTGGCTGACTGGCTGGCTGACTGCCTGGCTGTATGGTTGGTTGGCTTGTTCGTTTCTTCATATATGTCCAAAATAAAGGAAAGAAATTAGTTTAACGACCCGCTAACACATTTTCTAGCATTGCAAAATTGCAACACTCAAACAGACATGACACTGTACACGACATTTGAAGAAAGTGGTTGGAACGATAAAACCTTAAATACGTCTATTCACCGAGGAGGAGTGGTCGTACAGTTTATCGCACCCCGTGGAAGCACTCTAGCCACTTCGTCCGATGGAAAACTGCCAAACCAAGTCTGGATTCGCAATTCCGAATTGTTTCTAGTGCCAAAGTTGCTTAATGATGAGTTCCAGTCTATATTATTTCACTTTTGCTGTAAAACGTAAACGTTGTATCTTCTACCAGGTGCCCATAAAAATGTACAATAAAATAATTTAGATTACTACTAAAACGATATTGTAAAACTCCTTAAAGATCGACTGACGGAAATGACGCGAACACTCCAGGCGGATGTTGCCGACAAGTTTTCTGTCTTTGTACAACTCTTCCATCTCTGACGGTCCTGTTCAGCTTTCGACAGTCGGTGGTAAGTTCAGACAGTCAGGGGGTAAGTTCCTACAGTTAGGGGTAAGTTCCTACTGTCAGGGTAAGTTCCGACAGTCAGGGGTAAGTTCCTACATTCAGGGATAAGTTCCGCCAGTCAGGGGTAAGTTCCTACATTCAGGGGTAATTTCCGCCAGTCAGAGGTAATTTCCGCCAGTCAGAGGTAAGTTCCGACAGTCAGTGGTAATTTCCGCCAGTCAGGGGTAATTTCCGACAGTCAGGGGTAAGTTCCGCCAGTCGTTGGTAAGTTCCGACAGTCAGGGGTAAGTTCCTACAGCTAGGGGTAAGTTCCGACAGTCACGGTAAGTTCCTACAGTCAGGGGTAAGTTCCGACAGTCACGGTAAGTTCCGACAGTCAGGGGTATGTTCCTACAGTCAGGAGTAAGTTTCGACAGTCAGAGGTAAGTTCCTACAGTCAGGGGTAAGTTCCTACATTCAGGGGTAATTTCCGCCAGTCAGGGGTAAGTTCCTACATTCAGGGGTAATTTCCGCCAGTCAGAGGTAATTTCCGCCAGTCAGAGGTAATTTCCGACAGTCAGGGGAAAGTTCCGACAGTCATTTGACGAGAAGGCTGGCTAAACTGTTACACATTAAATCGAAAGACAATTTCAGGAATCATTCAAAGTTGTTTGAAATCGTTTAGTGAAAAACAACTTGCTGAACGTAGGCCAGATTTGGTGGATTCGCCGATTTTATTAAATTGTTACGTGATAAGACAGGAACAAGCACATTGCAATTTTGATATTTTAAGTTATTTATGTAAGGATTATGTGTGGGATCGACCTATTTGTAAATCTTTATTACAAATAGGAAAATGTCTTTAACATTTACTCTACAAATTCAAAAATAATGTTATTGTTTTTAAAATATTATAGACTTTGCACGATTATCAGAAGTGCATGCTTGCTGAGCGCATTATATGTAGAAATAAAGTTAGAAGTTTATTTTTGAAAGGTTGCACATGACCATTCACTTTTACGTGAGAAATACAACAATATCGAGAAAACAACGTGACAGCTATTTTTTTACAAAGCACTGCGATTATTTTGAGTTTTTCACCCTCATGCCAGAGCACCGCCTCATCATTCTGCGGTTATATAAGTATTAGCGTGCCATTTGCCCAGTTGTTAACATTTGGTACTAAAGATTACAAGTAACTTCAAACCACAATGGGTTATTTGAATAATACACTTAGTTTGTTTTGTTTAACGACATCACTAGAGCACATTAATTAATTAATCATCGTCTATTGGATGTCAAAAGTACTACAGAGTACTAAAGTAACGTCACGGCCTTTGATATGCCAGTCGTGGATCACAGAACTATACATGTATCATCATCATTTCAATTTCATTTCAATCATCAATTTAAACATACAGTATGTAGAAAAAGGCGTACCCTTACTGTGATGTCCAGCTATGGTCCTCTTGGAAAAGAGAACTCAATGGCTTGGCAGAAGAACAATAATGGTGTGGGTGTAAATGCCTAATTAAATAACACATATGAGGGTAGGGTAGGGCGGTACAGTAGCGGGTTAGAGAAGAGCTGGTATGAGAGGGTGAAACCGGCCTCGGTGGTGTCGTGGACATAAAGCTGGTAGGCACAGAGTTCGCAGCCCGGTGCCGGCTCCCAGTTTTAACGACTCAACCTGGTGTAAGACCACTACGTCCTCTTCTCTCTCACTAACCACTAACAACTAACCCACAGTTCTGGACAGACAACCCAGACAGCTGACGTATGTGCCCAGGACAGCGTGCTTGGAACCTTATTTTGATATAAGCACAAAAATAAGTTGAAATGAAACGAGAGGGTGACAATTCTTGGCGAAGCTAGAGGAACACATACCATCATTGATCTTGCAGGCCCGACGACCACCACCGCCGGCTGGTCTCGCTACTGACCGCATTACACGTTACAATTGTATTCCACAAGTCATGACCTTTGGTGCCAGACTGTAACGCTATGAAAACAACGCGACGGACTGTTCGAGAAGGCGGTTCGCTGGCTAACACTGCGGATTTACACCCAGAGTTTCCAGCACGGTGTAAACAAAGTTCACGTGTGTCTTTAATTTGATCCTTCTTTGCTGCTAACAGGAAGCACCTGGGTTTGTATCTGTGGTATCGGCAGTGACCGACATATGGAAGGAAAACATGTGTAGATTAATACACTGTGGGGGTCAATGACCCGGACAACATCACATCACGACTTTGCTGGTGCGTCTAGACGAACCAACTTTCCGGACGTCACAATATCGACCCGGTTTTTTTTTTTACTTATATGTATTTATCTCACACCCCCTTCAAACGAATCACCATACATCACGATACGACAAATGATGTATTTTACAGAATGTTGCTTCTTTTAAACAGGTAAATGGTTCTGTAAAAATGAAAGAGGATAAAATTTGTGTGCACCTTTTGTTGAAAAACATTTTGAAAAATAAAACGCTTTACAGGTTAAAACAATAAATAAAGAGCCAAATAAAAATAAATAATTCCACCAAAAGTATGGGCTGTCAGTCACATGTAATTTTCTCAAAGAGCAGTGTATATTTAATAATGATGGGTAACGCGGACTTTAGCCACGCGGCACACGCCATATTTTGTCAGCCGACTGACTTAAATAAACGCACGATGATCGCTTTTCGTAAATTCGGCCCTTGATCAGTTTAGGCACCTTGATCAGTTTAGGCACCTTGATCAGTTTTCCTATTACTGTGATTCATGGCAACAATATATGTAACAAAACAAACTATAAATTAAAACACTTTCGTATTTCAATGAACTGATGCATGGTAAGCATTACATTTAAAGATATTTTGTGGTTGGATGCATATTATTTGATTTAATATAATATAATTTAAATGTATGCATGTCCCCCTTCCTGCTATTATTTAATTTCATTAAATGGGTATAAGACCCCCTCGTGCTATTATTTCATTAAATGGGCATAGGACCGACCTCCTCGCTGCAATTATTTAATTTTATTAAATGGGTATAGGACCCCCTCGTGCTATTATTTCATTTCATTAAATGGGCATAGGTCCCCCTCGTGCTATTATTCA